>NC_092800.1:43455863-43494540 GCF_918797505.1 Bemisia tabaci | reverse complement strand
AAATACCGCTGTTTCTATACATTATTTACATAATTTTTCACTTTCTCGAACAGTGTTCTCCAAGAGTGCCGAAAACTATTGCAAGCCCTTCATTCTGTGAGACGCTACAATATTATTGGGTATTTTCTAAATCTTGCGACTTTCGCACGTGTTTTTGAACTCAAGTTGATGCAATGGACGATAAAAATAGAGGAAGATTTTAAAAATAAAAATGAATTTTACGTGTCAATAGGTTCAACTTGTCCCTGAGGGATCGTGTTTAAAAGCAGAGTGTTATCAACAACCACTGTAATTCTGTTTTTAGTTCCGTAAGCTAGCAAGGAGGTGACCTCATGTTGGAAAGGGAGGTGCCCAATCTCGTGGCTCATCACGGAGTGTCCATTTATCCACTACAACAAAAACATATAAAAGAGATGAGAAAGTGATCCCAAGTTCAGGGTCTCTGACGGTCTGGAAAACCTGAAACCTCAGGGAATTTTTAGGAAAAGAGTGGGAACTTCACTAGTCACGTTTCGGCTCAGCAACGTCAGCCGGTCCTATTTTAGCTTTTTAAGGGACCTTTTGCGCAAATTTTATCAGACATGGTTTTTACGTAAAGAAATACTAAAAAATGGGCCCCTGAAACATAATTTTTGACCGTTTTTTTTTCGGATAGTATCTTTTACAAACTTTTGACTTGAAATTCATCAAAAACGTATATTTTACTCAAAAAATACTCAGGAAAGGTTTCCTGAAGCATAAGTTTTGACGGTCTCTTTCAGGATGGTATTTTATACAAACTTTTTACCTAAGTTTTACCAGACACATCGACGGTGCAAGTCGGCAATCACATAACTCGGTTTGCGACGTCGCAGACTTCCGATCATATACTTAATTTTTTAAACGGAAAACTACTAGACGGCAATTCTTTAAAACTTCCGTGAGTTTTCCTCTCTGTGCGAAGAAAATTCTGCAAAAACTTCAAGGAATGATATCAATTTGTTCTCCTTTAAAAAAATAACATAGAGGCGGAGATTTTCAGACACCGCAAACGAGTTATGTGATTGCCGAATTACACCGTCGACGTATATTTTACTCAAGACATGCTCAAGAAGGATTTCCTGAAGCATAATTTTTGACCGTTTCTTTTAGGATGGTATTTTTTTTTTACAAACTTGCGACTTAAATTTCACCAGACATACATATTTTACTCCAAAAATACTCAAGGAGGGTTTCCTGCCGCATAATTTTTGACGGGCTTTCTAAAAGTTTTCGAGAAGTTCTTTTCAAGAGTAGTTGTTGCTATCTGATTGGTTTGGATGCAATGCAGTGGGAATGGTTACTTACCACTTGACAAGCGTAGTGGACGCCTCCGAAACGGAGCCAGACGCGGTTGTTGGCGAGTCTCCAGCGGTCAGGAACGAAGAAAGTGCGGTCGTACCAGACGAGCCCCACGTGGTCGTGGATCTCGCTGTCGGTCGTGATGTCATTGTAACTACTCGGCACCGGCATCGGAATTGCTCCACCCGTCTGAAAACACCCAAACTCAAAAACTCAGGGGCCGAATTTTGTCGGATCTTCAGCCCTGTGTCCACTCGTCAAAATGGAAGCTCAAAGTGAATCGATAGATACGCTCTGTTCGCGATTGTTGATCAAAAAAAATTATCCGCTAAAAGGCCCTAGATAGACGATCGAATTCCGAAACAATTTCGATCAAAGTAGACATGCTGATGACTGATGTTCACCATCTACCATCAAATTTTGACGGGCCGTACTTATTTGTTCAAAGTAAGATCAGAATGGAGTGCCACCATTCATCATTTCCTGCCTCAGGAAACATTTTTGCCAATTTTTAATTTTGAAATGAAGCAAATTAATGAGTTTAAGACTGATGACTCCTGACACTTTGATGCTACTTTGATCGGAATTGGTTCGGGAATTTGATCGTTTATCCAGGGCTAAAGAGCCGCTCTATTTTGAGCTGCAACACTCATCAATCGCATCAAGTCCCGACTTTGAGCCACTTATCGTTGAAATCGATCGCTTTGAGCTTCCAGTTGGACGCCATGTTGACGAGTGGAGACAGCGCTTTTCACGTGGAGACGTAATATTCATCGATGTCCAAACCGCACCACCGACCTATCAGAGGCGCTAAGCCGGACTCAGGTGCGGTCGAGACTCGTCCTAAGTATATCTAAGTACGGTGGATAGACCGTCAACATTCGGCCCCGGCTTTATGCCGACTTCACTCGCTGAAAATGGGAGCTGAAAATGGAAGTCGCCAATGCAGCGTTGAGTGGTGCCCTGAAAAATGGGCCACAACACGCAATTTTCTGCGATCGATAAGATCGGGACTAATCAGGACTGATGGATTTCCTCTCGGGAGAGAAAAGTAATTTCTCGGGAGAGAAAAATAATCTCTCGGGAGAGAAATCTATTTTCTCGGAAGGGAAAACTTTTGGGGAGAGGAAACTTTTTTCTCGGAAGGGAAAACTATTTTCTCGGGAGAGAAAACTGTTCTTTCGAGAGAGAAATCTATCGTATGGTGAGAGGAAACCATCCTCTTGAGAGAGAAATCTATTCTCTCAAGAGAGAAAACTATTTTCTCGGGAGCGAAAACTATTCCCTGGGGAATTCAATTCGCCTTCAGCTGCGTCCGCAGCAATTGTTTTTACGAATATGTTGTGCGTGCTGATCTCAGCTCATTACGCACTTGACTCTTCGAAGGCGTTTAATGTGCGAAAGTAGAGCACCCTGTTGGAGAACAACAGAAGTGAGATTGAACGAATCGATTAATCCCTACTTCTTTCGTTCTCCGACAGATTGCACTACTCGTGCGAAAAAACGCCTTCAAAGAGTCAAGTATGTAATGACCTATAATCAGCACGCTCAACATATCCGTAACAACAATTGCTGCAGACGCAGCAGAAGGCGAATTGTTCAGTTAAAAAAAGAGGACGATAGGAATTCTGCGTGTAACGAAAGGGTGTGTCTGTGTATTAGATCGAAATGAATCGAAAGAAGAATGAAAACGTGAACTGATCAACACAGATTCCAAGAACAAATAAATAAAAAAGCTGATCAAAATCAGTAGAAAACTTGCATTTACTATGAAAATTTCAAATTGCGGTATCTCGAAATTAGGATCAGTCAAGCTTTTGATTTTCCGAGATTTTAAGTCCACCCTACCATAGACTCACCCCCTGCCAACCGTTTTTGGGTATACATTTTTGTCGCATATGTTTTTTTTTGCTTCAAGACCACTGTGCGGGAAAGTATTGCCATTTAAATCCTTTTACTACAGAAAAAATGTGCCGCTCTCTGATTGGTCGGCTGTCATGGAGCCCCAAAGTTGGCCCAATGTAAACAAACCGCAGTCTCTCCGCTCCTAGTTTGGCCCAATGTAAACGGATAAAACGGCGAAAAAGTTCTACAAAATTCTAGACGTAATTTTGGATGCGATAGACATTTTTTAATATCCAACTTCTGAATTTTTCGGATCGAACTTTGATGGATATTTTTACCGAAAATTAACCTTTGAGTGTGAGAATCATTAATTTTTCAGTCGATAATATATGCTCCTCTGGGTCGGGTTTTTTTTTTACATTTGGCCAACTGTGGAGCCCCATGATAGCCTGAAAATGATGAATCAATCAGAGAACGGTACAGAGATGGCAAAACTCTCCCATAGGTACTCCAGTAGCATCCAGGGTGATCGTCTACCACAAACATTCGACTTGATGAACTTTTATTGCACTTGCAAACATGAAACTTTTGAGTTCCGGTCGTTGGCCAGATCCGCTGTTATGTGCATCCACCCACGTACCTTGGCTAGATCGGTGTGGTACCATCTCTCATGGAAGCCGGAGAAATGATCAGGCTTAGAGAGTTTGAAGTTCCAGATGCCATCCAAGGATTTGACTTCGCGCGTCGGCGATTCGCGAGGGTACAAAATTCCGCCGCTGAAGACGCACGGTAGGTGAAGGAGAACTCCAAGGCGGGCCAAATGGAAAACCGGCGGAAACCATTGCATCGTTCACCCTCTGAAACACAAGAATTAATGCTGTGATAACTCGTGATGGCAACGGAAACTAAATCGCAGAATGGACCACTAGACAAGGTACGAATTTAAGCGATCCGATACATGTTTCTTAACCAGAATTTCACGTAGAAAACGATTCACACAACGAAAATTACGGAAACCAACTCCTAACGAAGATATTAACGTTTTTATTTCACATTGGTTACGAGGAATTTGAACTGCCCGCTCACAAGAAACTCAAAACTCTACGTGAGTCAAATCGCCCACTACAACGGTTTCAGCAAGCTTCTCAATCGAGCAATGTTCATTTCCCATCATGTGTTGTTCAAACTATTAGCAATATGCTATAACTGAGCCAAAGCGTCAAGATTGAGGTTGCCAGATTTTTATTATCGCAGAGACTGTCATGATAACGTTTAGCGCGCGATGTGAATCACGTAGAGCATTGAGTTTTCATGAGCGGGTGGTTTGAATTCATGCATTAAGAATCATTAAATATCTTCGTAAGGAGTTGATTTTCGGTAATTTTCGTTGTGTGCATCGTGTTTTACGTAAAATTTTGGTTAAGAAACATGTATCAGAATGCTGAAACTCGTACCTTTTCTAGTGGTCAATTATTATAATTTTACCGCGTTAAGCAGAAAAGAACCAAGGTTTCAGCTATTGCCAAATTTAATTGGGCTTTTTAATTTTTTACACGATTACGATTCTGCGGATTTTCATGCGAATTTCTCTGAATTTTCTGCATCGCACGAGGCAAATTCCTGAACACCTTTAAAGGAATCCGCAGAAACGTTCTCTCGCGAAAAATTAAATTGCTCAGTTTTTGGCAATAGCTTATGTGGCTTGGTTCTTTTCTGCTTAACGCGGTTCAGTTTACTTTCCGGAGAAAATAAACCCATGGCCCACGGTAGCTCTTTCGAGGCGGACCATGGGTCAGTTCTGCCGTGCTAAGGAAAATCACTGTATGAACACTTGAGAGTTGCCGAATTTCCTCCCATAAAACGCTTATTTTTTTGAAAAATATAATCATTTTTCCTTGATATTTTCAGGAACTTCAGGAGAAATCGCGAATAGAATTGTCTGAACAATTGGAAGAAAAATATTCATAAGTTTTCCAGGAAATTTGCATGTTATCAAAGGGAATTTGGCAACGCCTCAAGGTTCATACAGCGTTTTTCTTCAGCAAGGCAGAGTTTTGCTGGTCACAGGATCGTGTTTTTGGTGGTTGAACTTATGAATTGGACGTATTTCTGTCAAACGGAACTAAGCGCCATGGAAAAGCATTGCGAGTATAGGACGGAATGAGCCCGACGCCCGGTTCCGCCACTGATGCAAGCCCACCCCCCCCCCCACCTTCCTCTCCCTATGGCGCTTAGTTCCGTTAGACAGAAATGCGTTTAATTAGCAAAAATAGTTAGATTTGCTTTAACGCCATGTTTTTATGTCCTCTATTAACGGAGATATCGTTCATGGCAAAGTATCATTTCGTGGATATGCAATTCTATCATCATGAGAAATCAAATTGTTGTATCACGTATTTTGGCTCATCCAACTCACATACCGCGCGTTAAAGTCTCCGAGTCTGCCGAATCACGTTCTCCTTCATTTCGTGGATATGCAATTTTACCTATTTGGAAGTCGAAATAGTTGTATCACGCGTTTCGCCTCGTCAACTTTTCTACCCTGCGTTAAAGTCTCTGAGCGGGCGAAAAAGAGACCAAGCTCCTCTTTATGGTTGTGGACATGCTAGAAAGTTCCGTTCGTTCATTTGTGATCGAATCTTCGAAAAGACACCTCATTTTCCGGAAGAAAATTTCAGAAACTTTGAACCTTGCGCGGAACACGATCGCGAGAGGCGCCTGCAAAACCATAGGAATACTTCAGGCATTGCACCGTCGCCCCGAGATCTCCAGTCTCGCTCCCGGCTCTTGACTCGCGAATCGTGCCGAAGTTCCGAAGTTTTAAAAATGAAAATGAAGTTTTAAGAAAACGGGCTCACTGGTGCCCGAGCGAAAAATATTATTGAAGGAAGTCACCGTTCTTTGTCAAATTGCCACCAATCATCCGGAAGACTATTAGAGATCTTTTGGATGCATGATTAAAAATCGAACGATTTTATTTCAATTCCATAAAAGGGGTATTGTTCTATTGTTCATTTACATTTTAAGCTGGTGTGAGGCAAGACAGTTGTAAGTGCTTTCCTTTGCGTGCTTTCGTGGTTGCGTTTTGGACGCACAACAATCACATTTTCAGGTTAGAAATTGGCAGGAGAGGGCGGCCCTTTACTTAAAAGCACTGTTTTCATTGGCTTTCTGGAGGAATAATTTTACTCACGGCCGTTTTGCCTAAAACTTAGTCATTTTTTGCGCTTTTACGGCTTTCTCACATATGTCGTTTTCATACAATTGAGATGAATTTTGCTGTTTGACTATTTCAGTGATTTCATCTGAAAGAGATTAGACGGATTTTGAAGAACACTTACTGCTCTCTTCGCTACCTATCACGGCAGAACTTCGGAGGTGCGCAAAAATAGAGCGCATGTTGATTAAAAGCATAATTAATTTTTTATCATCCATTATTCAAGGCCGTAGCCCATGTAAGTTCCTCACTGTCTACGCCGATCTTGAACGACCGATTGGTCGTTGGCTAGTGAACATTCTGCACCCCTGCTTGTAAAGCGGATCGGGTTGGGCTTTCACGATCCTCTGGTCTACTTTTTTCGCTGTCAGAAAAATAACAGTATATTCAACAATCAGGAATTAATTTTTGAGAAAGACGGAAAAATATTGTATGTGAAATGTATATGCTTCTCATAACCTGCTTAACACATCATTTTTCATGCTCGTAAATATTCAAAATTCACCACACAACATTCAATTTCAGTTGTTCACGGCAAATAGGTGGCGAAGCTGCAAAAACGGGTAACTATAGGTTTTAGGCGTTGCAGGCCTCCTATCAAAATTCGTTTCTTAAATTGGAAAATACTCAACGTCATTGCTTTAAATCTTTCGTGATTTTTTTTCTCCATACGAGGCATATTCTGTAAAAATTTCAAGCACTAAGGATGGTTTGCTCTCTTTTGAAAAACGAAAATTGGAGCGGAGAGTTTGAAACACCAACACCCTCCTTTGAGACGCGCGTCTCTGCTGTTTATATCTTGTTTCATGAGCTCTATTTAGACAAAGCTCTACCGGCGAGAAGAACAAACTATACTGACATGATACTAAAGCACACATCTTTTAAAGGTAATCGATAGAACGTAGTTTATTTTCTGTGGCACTGTTGTGTTCCTTCCTATGCTGCTGTGCTAAGTAAAAGCGCCGTATGAAATGATTTAGTTTTGAAGAGAGTTATGAATATTTTTCCTTGAAATTTTCAAACTTTTTAGATCAAACGGATTACATTTTGCAATAAAGAACCACTATCTCTGGCTCCTCTGTAAAAGCACCTTTCTGCATAGGGAAACCAATGGCATATATGTTGTTTCTAAAATGAGCCAGATATAGTCGTTCCTTGTCGTAAAATGTGGTCCAAATTATGAATAAGACCCTTTGGAAAATCGGAAGAGAAATATTCTCGAATTTTCCTAAAAATCCGTGTTTTGTCCAGGGCCGGATTAAAGGGGTGGCCACATGGGGCGCGGCCCATGGCGGCAAATCTATGGAAGGCGGCAAATTTTGCAATTTGTTTAAATGTAGGTATAAAAAAAATCGGATTTAGAAAAAAAATTACAGACGAGAAAAGACGACACAATCTCTCATTTCCTGAGAGTAAAGTAATTTCTAATTTTGTCGTCTTTCATTGATACAAGAGACAGTACCTTCAATTAGTCGAGTTAAGAGAGAAACCATACACGCAATTTGGCCTGGAACGGCGCGACTTAGAGAGAAATTATGACTAGGACTTGAGATGAAAAGGAGAAGCCCTCGGCGCGGCGATCGGCATGTAACACATATTCGCGCCTACAAGACTGCACGAATACTTCACGCATTGCGCCAAACACAGTGTGGTCAGCGTGAAACTCATAGCGCCTACAAGCCTGGAATCTTCTTGTCCCATTAGGCAGGGATTATAGGTTCTCCTTGTAGAAAATACATGTTCAAAAATGTACTTCTCGGTGTTATTCTTTTCGTATTACATAAGTAAATCAAAGAAGGGTGTCAATGAGGTGATGTCAGAACATGAAAATGGACCTTTGGGGAGTTCCAAAAAAATCAACCGTCGATATTTTACGATTTCCTGACGAAAAAGTGTTATGAGAGATTTTGCAGATCTGCGCCAGGAGGCTACAAAAATATCACCTGATAACTCAAAAAAAATTGAAGTATAAATTACATAGTTTGCCCGTAAAAGGACGTGTTTGAAAAATATTTGTTTTGAGCAAAACTCAAGTCTTGAGAAAGTGGCTCTGCACCTTTTGCCCTTAATTCTGCATCTTGGAGCATCCGATCAACATAAAAACGTGACGGCTCATTTTCAAAAATGCACTGATGCTGCATAATTGATTTTCAAAACAAAGACCAATTTTACAATACGCCCCTCTACGGGCGAACTTCTCAATTAAGGGGTTTTGAGGACAAGCACTGATAGCAATTTTTCTTGGGATATTATTTTGACTTAAAGCGTCGTTTCTTGTTAACAAAATTTGATTTTTTGGGTTAATTCCTTGCCAATCTAACTTAAAGTCAGTTTGTTTTAGTTAAAAAAGAGTCGTTTTGCTATCCTCTAGTTTATGTTTAAAAAACGACAGCAAAACAATGTTTCTTTAACTAAAAAAAAAACTAACTTTAAGTTAAATTCACTCGAATTTGACTTTAAAAAAAACCTAACTTTGTCGACAAGAAACGAACCTTTAAATTAAAATAATGTCTCAAGAAAACTGTTTTTCCAAAGAGGCTCATGAGTGCAGTTTTTGAAGGAATTGAGATGTGCATGAACCAAACTAAAACTATAGTTTGAAAGTATTTGCTGTTAACAATTCACAGCTAAAATATACAACTTTAAAGCATCAAAAAGTGAACATAAGCTTCCTTTCCGCCACAAGGCTCCATGTAAGTTTGAAACTTCAAACACGTATATTTCTTGAAATAGTAAAAATTTCACTTATGCGCCTTGTCCTCAAAGCCCCTCAATTACAAATTAAAAATCTCATTCAAATTAAACTGAAAAAAAAAAACTCCGGCCGTGCCTACGTGCTGTATAGACATATCTCCCGCGTTCCAGGCTCAGAGGCCAAAACTCTCGGGCGTAGCACCCGGAACTTTCGGCCTCTGAGCCCGGAACGGACAGCACACCACAAAAAAGTGAAGTTGATTCAACAAGAACCTATAAAATCCTAAATTTCCCGTCCTAGCAGTTAGTTCTACATCTTGACATTGCTATAGTAACAGCTGTGGCGGGCATTTCAGCATTTCATAAGGTCTCGCACTATTTTTGCACACCCAGAATGTTAAATCAACCTCACTTTTCTCCGGTGCATGTCTACACAGTCCGTAACTTATTTTTCAGTGCAAAATTATGTCTTCTAGACAAGCGCTGAATACAACAAGAAGACTCCGGATGAAAAACCAATTTTCTGCCGCTTGATTGCTGCAGCGAGCAGATCCGAGCGGGCCGGGCCCATCCACCGCATCGGAATTAAACCCCTGGAAAACGAGTTTTCTCTCAGATTCTATCGTCAAGTAATGCGTTTTCACTTAAGTTTATCTTCGAGCCTGCGACTGCGGTGACAATAAACAGATGTTAAACCGGGTTCAACACTCTCACTCTCTCTGTCAGAGTGATCTATTAACTCCCGACGGGTCGGCATCGAATCGCATCCTTGCTTTTCTTGATAGCAAATGCAAGAGTAGTGCACTGCTATCCTGAGGAGGAATGCCGTATGTTTAAAAAGAATGTTGTCGAATTTCTCCTGATTGTTATTATATTTTTGAGAATAGTAATGAGGGAACCTCCCTTGAAACCATATGGGGTAGGTTCCTCCAGGTTTTTCTCAGATCTCGGCCACCAACATATACTGCCGTGCCAAGGAAAAACGCCGTATGAACCTCTAGCTGTTGCTAGATTTCCTTCCCGGAAAATCTTGAATATTTTCCTTCAAATTTTTCGAATAATTTTGTTCGCAATTTGATCTAAAATATCTGAAAATTAGCAAAAATATGAATAATTTTCCTTAAAAATACATGTTTTATCCGAGGAAATTTGGCAACTCTCGAATGTTCATAAGACGTTTCTCCGCAGCACGGCAGTGTAGGTCTCAGGATTTTTCATCGATATTGTTTAATTTTTAGTTTATTTTTCGACCGAAAATGACTCAATTTTCAGTCAAAACTTCTCGGATTTTTAGAGCTGTATTTTTAGCCTTCTTCCCTGTTAAAGTATATATTCCTCCAGCGGGCCGATTATTGAAATTTAAACCAGCCCGATAAGACATCGAATATATTGCATGGTTGAGATAGGGCTATGTCATGTCGTGTAGGGCTGACATAGTTTCAATATGTAATCGGGCTGCGGGTGGGCGTCGTAGGAGGCGTCCAGTTAAAATTTGATGTAAGGCATCTAAAAAGAGATAGAGAGATGCTAGATCCGGAAAATCTTTACCTTGGCAGATTTCAACGGTGGTGAAGTGTCGCAGAACGCCTAAGTGCGCTGTAGAAACTACCACCACATACATTTAAGTAAGCCTTGAAATTCGCAGATACATTGGATCAAACTGCTAGTATAATTCTCCAGGATGTCGAAAGAAATTTTTTACAAGTTATTTTTTTTAAAATTTCATATTTTATAAGAAGAAATTTGGCAACATTCGAATTTTCTTAAGATGTTCGTCTCTATTACATCAATGTAAGATTGCACCGCGTCGCTGGAATGCTTCGCATACTCTACCGATGTTCCTATCACGGTATGCTCCGATTAATTTTCCAATTTTCACTGCAGTTTTCCTCTTTGCCCCGTGACAAATTCTTGGGTTAGAACAATTGAGGGGCAGGGGGACAAGGCGCATAAGCGTGGTTTTTGCCGTTTCGAGAAATACTTGGTTTAAAATTCAAAATTACATGGATCATTATGGCGGAAAGAAACTTTAAACTCTCTTTTTGATGCTTAAAAGTTTGAGTTAGGGATTGAACTTTTTACAGAATATATTTTGAGACTAGTTTTTGTTGAAATTATTAAAACCCCAATTTTTTCAAAAACTGTTTTGAACATTTATGGTCTATTATATGACATTTGCAGTCCATTCAAAACTGTTCGTCCCTTTATTCATAATGAAAATGAAGTAGATAGTTAAAGTAAAATTTTCAAAAGTTCTCTATTTTTTTTCGGCCAGCAGTGATATTCAATAAAATGTTACGTCTTAATGGCCACATATTTGATCAACTTAAAAAATAAATATCACTTTCCTTACTACTAAATAAACTCTACTTGCTGCTAACAAGTATATTAAAAACGATTAAACCAAAAAATGTATTAGAATTAATCATCTAAGACAAAAAATTGGAAAAATCACCTGGAAACTACGGATTCAAACTTTAAAAATTCGTAGTTGACGCCAGAGGATACTACCCAGATTACGACTTTGCTGATTAGGGTGCTGAAAGTTTAAATCTAAAATGGAAATTTAAGGAAGCCGCATGATGCCAGAGGGAACTTTGCTAAGGTGAATTGAGGAGCCGAAAAATGTGCGTAAGTAGGCTTGTAAAATGCACGTAATTTTTTTAAGTAGTAATTCAGCGTAAAAAAGTTACGAATGTTCATAATTTGCCGTCACACTTAAAATTGCAACAAAAGATTTATCTAGAAGAAAAGAAAACGAAAAATGATTTATGCTCTGCGTAAGATCGCAATTTATTTCAGTACGGAAAGTATCCACCATAAGTTGCGTTGTCTTCTAATAATATTTTCAAACTGCAAACGCATTTTTATCAAAATGCAATGCCCCAGAAGTTCCGAAACGAACAAAAAACTTTCAGCCCCGTGTCATCAAAGATTGTGAGCGGCATAAATGTGTTTTTCGAATACAAATATTCAAGCTTCTAGGTAGGTTTGTTGCCTATGCGGCAAAATTGTTCCCTTTCGAATAAGAACGGGCACATTTTTGTGACATGTGTTTCATTCCATTTTTAAGCGTTTGACCTGGAAGCTAGCAATACGTACACTTTTTCCAAATGATAATAATTTTTAATTTTTTTTTCGCAGTAATTTTTATGATAATTATTTTTTTGTATCATTTTGATTTCAGAATCTGTGATGGGAATCAAAATCGACGCATTGAATAACCCAAAACTGGACTACATTCAAGCGGTTGAAGAGTGAGTAACCATAATCATAAATATCTTAAAACACTTAACATTTACATTAACACTCACCTCAACATTTACAAAACACTCATTGTACTTTCCTTTATTACATATTTTTTTTCATCAATATAAATGAGAATAATCCATGCAGAATGTGGGAACATTTCAAAATCATAAGTTGAAAAACGCTGACTTCACGAGTTTAAATATTAGAACCTAACACAGAGCGGGGCGGCGCGCTGCCAGCGCAAAACGCGCACTGGCGCCTTCAAACCTAACAGGGATACTTCACGCACTGCGCAATGCGTGAAGTATCCCTGTTAGGTTTGTAGGCGCCAATGCGCGTTCCGCACTGGCCGTCCGCCCGCCACGTCGCAGCGTGCCACGGCGCCGCAAGCAACTATTTCACCCCAGAGGTATTGCACAGTATCATACGAAACTGAAGGCGCTTTAATATATTAGTAATGGCAGGCATTCATCAAAAGTCATCACGGAGCTTTCCTCGCAAAATAAATCAAGATACTACGGCCCAAAAAGAGAGCAGTATTCCAAAAACTCACTAAGTCCTAGCATCCGTAATTAGTGACGTTTAGCATACACTTTATCGCCTGGCTGTTGCTTAGTCGCCATCGGCTATAAAAGGCTATAAGAAATTGTGTAGCTGGCTATAGAAGCTATTGGAAATCTTACAGCCGGCTGTAGGTCTATGGTATTAACACAGATTCTACTGCCGATTTTTACCAGGGACGCATGTGTCTCGGTTTAATCAAAGCTTCTGAAGCGATATAAACGAGTATTTTTTGAGTAGCTTTTTAGTACAGCTTCTTTGAGCTCCCAAGTTTGTAGGTTTGTTGCGTGAGCGGTGACATTGATGGCAGCTCTCAGGTTCAGAATATCGTGAAAATTCATAGAGCTGTGTAAATGTGAAGCTCTCAAAAATACATTCCATTCGCTTTATTTGCGTGGCTAGATAAAGATGCTTAAGGTATCATATTGAAGACGAACTCATAGAGAAAGACATCTACCAGCAGATTTACACATCGTATTTTTCAAACCATGCAGTTGTATAATTTTGCGTCTTTCGAAATTTTCTGATGTAGCCTTCAATATGATCGCTGAAGCAACTACCCTACCTAGTACCGTAATTAAAGCGAATGAAATGTATATTTGAGAACTTCACATTCCTACAGGCCCACGAGTTTTAACGATGTTGTGAACCTTTTGGTGAGTAGTATCGATTTGAAGCACGCCTTCAATATCGCCGCTCTGGCATCAAACCTACACATGAGAGCGTAAAGTAGTTTCCTACTTGAAAAACACTCTGATTACGCATCATGAACTTGGAAGAACCGATACACTATGCGCAAACCTCTTGAAGGATATCATTCGCCTAAGATTCGCCTGGAATTTCGCCGCCCAGGCAACAAATCTACCTGGGAGTTCGAATAGTTGCATTTGCAAAACACACATTTATCTTGCTCCGTGAACTTTGATAGAACCGACTAACAATAATGCATAAACTTTTTGTCAGGTATCGTTCTCTTGAAATTCGCCTGCAATTTTGCCGCCTAGGCAACAAATCTACCTGGGAGTTCGAATAGTTGCATTCGCAAAACACACATTTATTTTGCTCCGTGAACTTTGATAGAACCGACTGACAATAATGCATAAACTTTTTGTCAGGTATCATTCTCTTGAAATTCGCCCGCAATTTCGCCGCCCAGGCAACAAATCTACCTGGGAGTTCGAATAGTTGCATTCGCAAAACACCCATTTATCTTGCTCCGTGAACTTTGATAGAACCGAATAACAATAATGCATAAACTTTTTGTCAGGTATCATTCTCTTGAGATTCGCCTGCAATTTCGCCGCCCAGGCAACACATCTACCTGGGAGTTCGAATAGTTGCATTCGCAAAACACCCATTTATCTTGCTCCGTGAACTTTGATAGAACCGACTAACAATAATGCATAAACTTTTTGTCAGGTATCATTCTCTTGAGATTCGCCTGCAATTTCGCCGCCTAGGCAACAGACCCCCACCTGAAAGCTCGAATAGTTGCATTCGAAAAACACTTATTTTTCCCGCCCCATGAACTTTGATAAAGAGCTGATGAACAATGCTTCAATCTCTTGGCAGTCAGATGCGTGGCGTAATTTGCGATATATCGATTGATCTGCCATTTAAACCTATGGAAAAGGATCGATTAACAGAGATTCGCAACGACCACCTTATCTAATAATCGATTCTTTACCCCAGCTTCAAATGGGGAGTTATCGATAAATCGATCATTCACCCCTCGCTACTGCTTGGCAGATATCGTTCGTTCGAGGTTCACCTTCTATTTTGCAGCATACGGCATCATTAAGAAGGGAGATACTCATTAAGAGTTAAATTTCCCCTTTAGAGTCAAGTTTTTTTTACAATAATTAAACTATTATTACGCAAGTGTGCCGTAAAATTGAAAGTTGACATTACTCTGGAAGGATACCATCTTTCCAAAATTTCAGCGTTTCTTCTGGACTGCTATTGGGAGCTACCCTAAATTTTAAAACAAGGGTACTTTACCTTTTTTTCACAGTTTACTATGCACTTACTGATGTGTATGATGAATATATTTAAGACCTTTTTCAATGACTTCTGAAATTTACCTACTCTAGGTTTCTGTCGCAGAATTTTGGGATTCTAGAAATGGCTGAAGAATTGGACTATAATTGGCAATAAGGAAACACTATTTCCGACTCATTTTTTAAATAACATATGTGGCATTAATTTTTCTGAGCAGATAGATGATTTAATAGATGAGCCAGAGATAGTGGCTTCTTCCTGCGAAATACAATCCAATTCTGTTGAGAGAACTAAATTTTGTACGAATCACGACCAAAAGCACTCACACGAAGAACATTCTGAACCTCGACAAGGAAGATACAGAAATAGTTTCACATAAAGTTCCCTGTCACCAGCACCGGTATTTTCCTTACGTGTTATTTCACCATCGATATTTAAATCAAATTCCAAGATAAAAATA
The DNA here is from genome assembly GCF_918797505.1 of Bemisia tabaci. NCBI lineage: Eukaryota > Metazoa > Arthropoda > Insecta > Hemiptera > Aleyrodidae > Bemisia > Bemisia tabaci. The sequence continues at coordinate 43,479,190 of NC_092800.1, read as the reverse complement.
AGCAATCTTGTTCGAATTATTATCCATTCCGCAATACTCCATCATAGAAGGAAACAACTCCCACTACTTCACTCGTCAAACTTCAATCAAACTGTCGCTCGAATACCATAAGGGAGTAACTCCATTTTCACGTGAGCCTCCGTTAGGTATACGGTTATACGGCAAGCAGGGCTCATTTTAAAGTGTAGGTTACCCTGACGTTAGATGAGCGACGACATATGGTAACAACATAGGGGTTGAGCGGTTGATACAATCAGACAATTGACGAGACAAGCCGTCTCGTTTAACGAGGGTGAAGCAACCGGCTCGATTCATTGTAATTTCTTCGCGGAACGGGCGGCAAAATGCATTAGCGATCGAATTAAAATTTCATGAGGCTCATTAGATCAGCGACGCACAGTGGATCGAGCCAATGGAGATGTTGCATGTGTGAGGAATTTGCGATTTGACTATTGATTCTCATGTAAAAGTTCGCGAGAAACACGATGTGGCCACTGGTTTTCTCTGAAATTAACTCCCAAGCTCGAAAAAAGCTCGCAAGTTGAGGTCAAAATGGAGGGAATATCCCACCCTACCTGAGAGTCCACGACTACATCAAGACAAACTCTCCGTGCAAAGATAGGGAGCAAATACATTGACAGGGCTGCCACTTTATTTGGGGACTCTAAAACTGAAAACACGGCATCACTGCTAATGTCTTTGCTCCCTATCTTTGCATGGAGAGTTTGTTTTGATGTAGAGGTGGACTCTCAGGGTAGAGTGGTATATCACCTCCATTTTGACCTCAACTTGAGAGCTGTTTTTGAGCTTGGGAGATGATTTCAGAGAAAACCAGTAGCACCATCGTGTTTCTCGCGAACTTTTACGTAAGAATCAACAGTCAAATCGCAAATTCCTCACACATGCAACATCTCCATTAGAGAGGTCGGACATGAAATTTTTCGACTAAAACTGCAAATTCTGATGTCAATTTCGTCACATTTAAAACTTTAAGGGGTGCCTGTAGAAGGTAATTTCACGAGGAAACCAATGAAACCACTTTTAGAACTTCCAAGTTTTGTATAAACGGAGTTCTAAGCGTTTAAAGTTTCAGAATTTTGTCCGACCTCTCATATCGGCTCGATCCATCGTGCGACGCACCGATTTAACCGGGAAGAAACATCGATTGGCGGCGAAGAACCGTTTAACCAATTGTTTGGATTCGCGAACTGACCGAGGATTTAAACGGTGCTATTGCGATATGTACGTTTGGAATCGAAAGAGAAGGCGCTATCGATAATCGACTTACTGCGAGTGTGTTGTCGCGCCTCATCGTGCCATGCACTAATCCGGATGATTTAGGCGACAATGAATTATTTTCCATGCTTGCTTGAACTGTTAGTTTTGAACTTTTGATTTTCCGGGAAATGAGCCATTGTCACCCAGAGGCAGATTCAGAGTGAGTTTGAGGGGGGGGGGCTTTTGTTAATGTTGAACGGGGGGTCACTGGGGAGACACCCCTGTGAGGCGGGGTGCCCCCCCCCTCCCGTAGACTGTAAAGGCTCTAAAGCCGTAGGCTGTAAAACATAGGCTCTCCTAGACTGAATTTTTAGCAGTTTTAACATACAATTTGGGCATTATTTGAAAGTTGAAAATTGACGAATCATACTTCTCTCAGCGTAATTTTACCTTAGTGCATGGACTAGGTATTTATTCCTGCGGTTTTGAGTAACCTTTGGCTTGGTAAACTTTGGTTACATAGTTCTGTCTTGAAACTATCTCAGTATATTTTTAGGAGCAATTTTTTTCTCCCCCTTTTTCCTTCCCCCTTTTCTCCGTTTTTCCTTCTCTCTTTTTCCTCTCGTTTTGGCCCAAGGTGGGGGGGGGGGGCATGCCACCATTGTTGACAATTTCTTCGTGCCCGTGACGTCACACGTAACAGGGGCAGCACGGAGGCAGCGTATCCATGTAGAGGCATTGACAGGTGCCGGGACGTTCGGGAAGTAGGGATTAAAAAAGGACGGGTCACAGGATAGAGACAGTCTGGGGTCCCCCTCGGAGGGTAATTATTTCGCAGGGTAACCAGAATAACCGGTCTGATACCATCAATGCACTCGCGTGGCAAATATAGGTCAATTGCATCACATGCTGCGAGCCTACATGCACTTAATGCACTTAAGTGCAACGCAGAATTCGTTCCTGATTCCGCATATTGTAGCGCGGGACGAAACACCCGGCTCCATGTCAATGTGTCCCGCAAATCTGGTTCTGACATCGAATTATGGAGCAAATCAGGAATGCACACTGAAAAAAAATTCGCGGCGTTTTTACCAAGGTCCGTTGGTACCTTTACCATCTCACTTTTTTTTTTACGAATTATTGGTAATTTTACCAAGACAGACTAGTAAGCTTACCTAAAAACCGGTATTTTAATTGTTTTTTTTCAGGTAAGAATACCACTTTTACTGGTAATCAATTCCCGGTAACTTTGCCATTTTATCTCGGTAATTCTATCATAGTCGATAAAAAATATCGGCGTCCAGTAAAATTACCGAGCGAGATTTCTCGGTAAAATTACCAATTTCATAAATGGTAATTTTACCAAAAAAAACTGAGATCCAATAGAACCCTGAAATCTTGGTAATTTTACCCTTTTCTTAGTAAATACACCGAGATTTTTTTTCAGTGCATGCTTTGACCCCCTACTTTCTCATTTTTCTGGAGAGGGGATGCGTCCCTTTGGAGAGTGGGTCAGCTGTGCGTGTTTGAAGATCGTCATGGATTAGTTGCGCTGGTCACAGAATTGTCTTTTGGTGTATGATTCATGTAGATCAGCTAAAAATAATAAGATCTGTTTAAACAGCAACTATCTACGTTGAACATTAACCGGGATAGCGCGCTTTGAAAAATTCGTTTAATGACATCATCCACCGCGATAGTGACACTCTTGGTTTCTCCCACCTTGCTTTCATCCGAGTTTCACGTTGAGTAACCAGTGCAAATGTGTGTTTCCTTGACTGATGAAACGAAGGTGGAAGAAACGAAGGGTGTCACAACCGCGGTGGATGACGTCATACGTCGACTTTCTCGAAGCGCGATATCTCGGTTAATATTGATCGTAATCAGTTACTGTTTGAACGGATCTTATTATTTTCGGCTGATCTACAAGAATTAAGTATCGAATTAATGCCAGCGCACCCCTGGTTGAATTCCCTGGTTTAATTTTCTTTTTCGTAACCTCGGAGGGGGGACGTCTCGCCAATACGATATTTTTCGCCTTTCCAAGTGCGCGCAAGGGGCACTCAGTGCACGCAGCCTACAAACTCTACAAATTCGCAAATTAATCAGAATTTCCCTGCTGAGCGCCCTTAAAAGTCAAGACTAATCGTGTTGAAAAATTTCCGATACAGATACAGTGAGAAATATAAGCTCCTCATCGCGAAATGTAGTTCATTTCATTATACATCTTTACCGAAAGATTTATCGGTCTTCGAAAAATAATGGGTGTGCATGTTAACTCACCAGCATTCTCGTCCCATAATTCTTAAAAAGTCGATCTTCTTTTTTGGGTATACCTCTTTCAAGGTTATAGATTTAATTTGTCCTTGGTGTTATAGGCTCGTGTGGCGTTGCGCTTGATTTGGACAACGGGATGTTCCACCTATGTCACTTGCGGCATTGTTTAAAATCCGGATCATATAAGGCTCGCATACTTATCTAGCTACTGATAAACATATTTTTCGGTTTTCTTGAGAGGGGTTCTTCACTATCAGCACGCACGCACATCACTGAAAATCGTGTGAAATATGACTTTTAAAGAGCAGACTGTCTAATTATCGCAGACATATCCGAGCAGGAATGCTATTTTCCGCGTCTTCACTCCAAATCGGGATCGTCTTAAACCTCGGACCGTTCATTTCACATCACTCACGTCCAAAATACCGTGACTGAAGCTCGTTGTTTTTGAGTGTACGTTTACCGCTTTTTTGTCGTTGATCATGCGAGCCTGGCATCAAATCACGCCTTTGTTGCATAATTCATTTTGGTTATTGCCCATAAATGTCAAAATTTACGTTATGACAATCACGAATTTTTTCTTTCTTATTGCTTAGATCTAATCAACATTTACGAAAAGAAGTACCCTCCTTTTTTTACAAGGCGAATTTTTGCATACATATAAAACGGGGGACCGAAGTAGAATTGAGTAAAGTTACTACAAATATTTTTAAAAAAAATAAACAAATAAATAAAGTCAATAACCGATGTTTTCATTTTAAAGATTTTTTCCAATTTTGAAAAAAAAAAAAAACTGAAAGAAAGTTAGAGGGACCTTGATAAAGGGTCATCTGATCTCCTCAGATTTATTATCTTAGACTAGTGACCACCGTCATCGTCACACATAATATTTTCAGGATCATGGAAATCAATGAGCATTATCAAAAAATGAAAATGCGGTTACTATGACAGTAGCAAGGTGGGTTGCATACCTCAATATTCGAAGGCTGTTCATTTTTTCCAAAAAAAATCGGATGTACCATTTCTGGTTCGGCACATTCAAAATCTGACTTTTTTACCATTTGATGAAGGCTACACGGAAAAAAATTGAATGTTGCTTTAGCATTTATACTGTTCAAAAAATGTGCGACGAGTATCAAATGTTGATTTTACATTTAAAAAATGCTACCTCAAGATTGATGTTCATTTAACCGCGGACGTAGTTAACGTAGCATTTTCCTTCGTAAAATCAGTATTTATCGTGTCGCACATTTTTTTGACATTACCTACATGCTGAAGGAACATTCAATTTTTTCCCGTGTACCAGGTACCAGGTACCTTCACCCAAGAACACTTCGTGGTTTGGCATTAATGCCACGTTTTTATGTCGTGTGGCGCCACTGTGAGTTACCTCATCATTTCCGACAGGAAACATGCTAGTCATTAGCCTTCCGAAGTGTAATTGAAATGGGCAAGTTAAGACAGTTCTCATTGTTATTCTTCAAAATAGGGTGCTCGTCTGATGTTTCGGTGTCTTCTTCAGACTTCTTTTGTATGGGCACTAGCGCGTAGTCGCGTGGTAATCGGGGAAGGAAGGAGCCCTCGTATATTCTGATTTTCAAGTCCAAGAGTCTCGCGGCATGCATGTGTGGAGATCGCAATCAGTTGATATTTAAGGAAGAAAATTAATTTGTGTATTAAAAAAATGTAAATTAAAAAAAAAAAAAAAAAAACTTGTAAGCACTAATTTTCCCTCAACCGTATCTTGTTCAAAATTCAAAATTGAAAAAAAAAAAAAAACTTTTTGAAAAAATTAAAGGTTGTTCAGTAAAACGTCCCTTGCATGCGAAGAGCATGGCTTTCTAGACCCCACGTGTTAACACCGCGAAAATTTGATTTTAACCTCTCAAAACAAACTTCTACTTGAAGTCTCATTGCGACGATTTAAATGGACCACGTTCAGCAGAAAGGAACCAAGCCACATCAGCTAGGCAATTTAATTTTTTACCTGAAAACGTTGTGCAGATCTTTGTGCAAAGTTCAGTAAATTTTTTTGCAAGTGCGAAGCAAATTCCTTAATATTTTCAAAGGAATCCGCATAAACATTCTCTTGTTAAAATTAAATTGCCCAGTTGATTTTGACAATAGCTGATGTGGCTTGGTTCCTCTCTGCTAAGCGCGGTCCAAATAACGTTGTAACATCTCTGCTACTTCGATTATTATCGCATTGACTGGTGACGCTGGAGGGGAAAGTAAATACCAACTCCTCTCACGTAGATCTTTATACCCTTTTTGTAGACACAGAAAGGGGCATGAAGTGGAATCGAAAGTTCTAACTTGCTAGTCTCTAACTTTGAACCAGTGACACTGTAAGCTCTTTCCCTATTTCTCTGGAGGTCATGGACGCAAGTGACATGCATAGTTCTAATTGCACCGCGTTAAGCAGAAAGGAACCAAGCCCCATCAGCTTATGCCGGATTTAACCGGGAAATTTAATTTCTTCCAAGAGAACGTTTGTGCGGATTCCTTGGAAAATTTTGAGAAATTTGCCTTGTACTTCGCAAAAAATTAAATGAGATTTGCTTTAAAATCCGAACGACTGTTTTCGTGTAAAAAATTAAATTTCCTGATTAAATTTCGCAATAGCCGTTGTTGCTAAATTCCTTTCTGCTAAACGTAATCCAATTATAGTGTTATCGGAATTGAATCGGACGTTCAGTGATATTTTTATGTTTCGTGTAAAAATCATGCGTTACACCTGACGTGTGAATATATTTAGACGCAGAATATTGAGATAGACCTTATTTTCTGGGAGTTACAATTTACATGTGCGAGATTATGGTTTTAATGGAAAATTCTCCGGATGTTGACATTCTGAGGAACACGCTATTTATTTTGAGTTTCAAAATGTTCACTGCTTCTCTGCTTTTAAAAAGGATTTGAACTAACATTTTTGAATGAAATTATTTCCGAGAGTGGTCACCGAGATAGTTTTTTGTCTCATTCAAGGCGCAGTTAATGATCCTTTGTATCGACCCTTGTCACTTTAAAGCGCAAAATAGGAGTGATCGAGAGAAAGGCCTTCAAATTATCGGGTAGGCAAAATGGGCTACCGCAAAGTACGAATAGTTATCTCCTCCGCCTTTTTCATCCAGGGCAAGCTCTACTCGAAAGTAACCCTTGCGCTGCAAATGAAATTTTCCCCCGGAGAGTAGTTTGCAGCCCTTTGGCACAATTTTACGACAAAATAAAGTGCCTCTGAGCGAATTTGTGATTACAATTTACAGAGCTTGGGAAATATCGCCGAGCAACAACACTTGAAAACTTTCGTAAGTTTTTTCGTATAAAAATTCTGTTATCGTAACTTTCAAAATTTCTGGAGGAGCTACTATCACAATACATTCCTTCATATTTTCAGTCCTAACTCGTCTGGTAATCCTGCTACGTATGAAGTGTTTAATGCTACCCACGACCGCATGAGGAATATGGCAATTCATTTTGCGTCTATTAAAAAATATCATAGGTCATAAATAGAATATACCTGTTCAGCACCAAAGAAAAGTATTCACATATAACCCTGCTAAAAATGTTCCATGTGGATTCACGTGGAAATGACCCGATTTCCATGTGATTTCATGGAAATCGTCTGACTTCCATGTCCTTCGACATGGAAATCATAACGTTTCCATGAAACTCACATGGAAACCAAGTCATTTCCATCAAGCCGTCATGGAAATGAAAACATTTCCTTGTGAGCTCGACATGGAAATCATAACGTTTCCATGCAACTCACACGGAAACCAAGTCATTTCCATCAAGTCTTCATGGAAATGAAAATATTTCCTTGTGAGCTCGACATGGAACTCATAACACTTCCATGCAACTCACACGGAAACCAAGTCATTTCCATCAAGCCTTCATGGAATTGAAAATCCCCTTCTCAGTTCGGCATGGAAATAAAAATTGCGGATTTAAACATGAATTTCGCGGCTTTAAAATCTTTCAATTTTTGGGCAATTCTAAACTGGACATACGCTCCGACATGGGCAACATGCGAAAATTACACATCGGAGCGTGAGTGTCGCGTTTGAAGCATAACTACGATGTTGAAGGCGCTCCGCAAGGTGCGCGCCAAGGAATTATACTCGGTATACGGTTCAAACCAGAGATGCAAGATTTTATATGTAACTTCATAAAATGAAATTTCGTGAATTCCAATCATTTTTGAAAACTTCTGTGCTATGGGCTCATTATGACATGAAAAGGAAAAATCTTAAGTTTTGGAAGGGGGGGAGGCGGGGAGATGAAGGGAAAAAGGAAAAAACCGAAAGAAGAGCTATACGATCATTGTTGCGGGTTGCATTAGCAGTCACATTTTTTCTTCTCAGGCGTATGTTTAGAAAGGAGGTGAAGAAGATCCCCATATCAGGGTGATCGAAAAAAGTCTCAATTTTGGTCATCACTTAAGTACTTTTTCATCAGAAGGTAGTGTTTAGCATGTTATGTTTTTATCTTCAGTTATTAAATCCTCTAAATTTTTTTGTAAAGAATTTGAAAAGAATTGCTGGAACCAATTTTTTTTAATGATATGATTTCGATCTCAGCCCCTGAAAATCAAGTACCTGAAATTTTATGAAGCTCAATAATTAAAGAAATGTGCCAAAATGTATGATGGATAAAAGCTTAGTGTGTACTTACATCTACACTCAAGTGAAAGCAATAATAAGCACAATAATTTTAAAAAGCACATGGTGTACTCAAAGCTCCTTGATGAAAATTAGGGCCACCCTTTCAGACATACTTTGTGGGCAGGCCATCTATGACGGCCATGGGAACTTGTTTGACGGGTATATGTCAGTATGTAATTGAAATCAGCGCATAGACCTTCTTGGACTTGTAGGATTTTCTATATTATAGCAGCGTAGTTTTTCAAAGTTCGCATGTTAGCAGTTCTAAACACACATGTATCTTCCACTAGGCATGTTTAAAGAGAATCTTTCAGTTAAATATGCATCATGCAAAGTAATAATGGATGACATCTGTCATGCAGACATACTCAATAAAATAGAAAATGAACAAACAACACTCACCAACTTGCTCAAATCTGTAATCCACTGGGTCAGAAAAATCCACTTGAAGACAATTAATCCAAATTTCCGATTAGAACTGGTGCAGGTACGAAGGAACTTTTGAAAACACGATGAGTGCATTGTAAAAATATCTGAAGCACTCTTTAACGTAAGAGAAAAATTAGCACCATGATTTAATAGCTGATCAATGCAGAACACCACTCTCAGAAAAGCACTGACACAACACGATTTTACGGTTTAGTTTTAGAGGAGAAAGCATTTTTCAAAAGATGCGACATCATAAATCCACAGCTTAAATAATTTCACGATTTACTCCGATCATTGATGATATTAAGGTAGCCATCGATTCTCTACCCGACGTTCCTTCCACACATGACAGGAAACATCTACAGGCATAGAGCAAATGGCACTAAGCAGCAATGTACATCTGATAAGGCAAGCTCCTGGAAGTGTCGATCTGCAAAAATACAAAGCGGGAGACAGATCATCAAATTGATCTACCTATGGTTAATGGCCGTCCTTGGAGACAGACAGTAAACTACGTAACAATATATCAACCACCTTTTGATAACAGAACGAATTTAAAATGAGAGCAAGACCCTTCCTTATGGAGGGAGGGCCAAGAAACATTTAAAAACGGAACATTTTACTACTTACAGGTTTGAGCCACTGAATAAAATACATTCCACCAGTCAATAAAATTTTAAATTTTGAATGTTGATAGATAACCTGATTGCCAGTATACATCGAGTTGAAACATCTGATACTTAGAGCGGTTCATTTTTGTATAAGCTCTTGAGGTATTTTAAAATTATACGACTTTTAGGTACATGCACAAACTGATGATTTGACTGTGAGTACCTTAAAGGGATAAAATTAGGGCAACATCCGCAGCACTGCAGATGTGCGATTGGTAAAATTTCTAAGGATGATGCGTTTTTAGTTCAATCGATAGATGCCATCAGGCTGAATTGGGGTAGGGAAAGGTGTGAAAGTGAAAAATTATTCATTAAATTACTTACTTGAGGTGATGTGAGTGTGAGAGATAAATATAACCTAACTTTTGTGAAGATGTTCCTAGTTCCTGGAATAATCGTTCCTTGCCGATACTTCCAGGGTTGTATTTATTATCCAAATAATTATCAGGCAAATGTTTTCAAAAGGATTAAAATACAAAAACTGGCTCTCTTAAATCATTATAGCGGCTGATTTTCACTCATTTTCATACGCAACCTCGATAAAAAGGCAAAGGGCAAAACCGCGGAATGGTCCCTCGTCCAACTATTCGATGTCCAACTCGGACTCGGAACTCCGGACCATTGTTCTATTCCATCCACCCAGCCAGCCATTAGCGAAGCCATGCCATGCCGTGAATTTGAAAATGAAAACTTAATTTGATCTACTTTTCATGATTCTTAACGAAGAATCGATTGTATTATCGGCGTCTACTTGACTATACTCAGTTTCATCGAACACAGGTAAATTATCTCTCTTTCACTTCACTTCTTGACGACGGACACACCTAAGTATGAGCCTGTCACCTTGTACTTACATTACACATTTGTCATGTCAAGCTATACTGATCAAGTAACTCGAGTTTAATTTTCTTTGCCGATTTACGATTCAGTCGATATTTTCTAACGAGCGAGGTAATCGTGAATTCTATTCTCTTGGTTTGCGAATGCATTTACTACCATGTGCTATTCCTAACCGTGGTTACGAAGTTGATCGAAGAGTCTACGTCTAATAAATCGATCCACCCCTTCCGTGGGAAGGGAGATGAGATAATCTTTCATCCATTTAGCATTGAAGGGAAAGACCAGAATCAAGATGGTGGATCTTCTGTTGCACTCTCTAAGTGCAAATCTTATTATCCGCGGACTTTATCACAAGTAGAAACTTCCCAACTCTCGCAGGCGAGTGCTATAGATAGTCTGTTGGAACATCCTCATACTGCCTGCATTTTCCTTGTGTCTTCAAAAGAATCAAGGACAATTAAAGTTTTGTTGCACCCATTTCCTCTCTTGTACTACATTTGACCGGTGTCTAATTTTAAAGTATCTATCTGGAACTACTTACGAAAGCTTCTATAAGAACGAACCGCTCTACGTATCAGATGTTTCAACTCAATGTATACTGGCAATCAGGTTAGCCATCAACATTCAAATTTAAAATTTTATTGACTGGTGGAATGTATTTTATTCAGTGGCTCAGATCTGTAAGTAGTAAAATGTTCCGTTTTTAAATGTTTCTTGGCCCTCCCTCCATAAGGAAGGGTCTTGCTCTCATTTTAAATTCGTTCTGTTATCAAAAGGTGGTTGATATATTGTTACGTAGTTTACTGTCTGTCTCCAAGGACGGCCATTAACCATAGGTAGATCAATTTGATGATCTGTCTCCCGCTTTGTATTTTTGCAGATCGACACTTCCAGGAGCTTGCCTTATCAGATGTACATTGCTGCTTAGTGCCATTTGCTCTATGCCTGTAGATGTTTCCTGTCATGTGTGGAAGGAACGTCGGGTAGAGAATCGATGGCTACCTTAATATCATCAATGATCGGAGTAAATCGTGAAATTATTTAAGCTGTGGATTTATGATGTCGCATCTTTTGAAAAATGCTTTCTCCTCTAAAACTAAACCGTAAAATCGTGTTGTGTCAGTGCTTTTCTGAGAGTGGTGTTCTGCATTGATCAGCTATTAAATCATGGTGCTAATTTTTCTCTTACGTTAAAGAGTGCTTCAGATATTTTTACAATGCACTCATCGTGTTTTCAAAAGTTCCTTCGTACCTGCACCAGTTCTAATCGGAAATTTGGATTAATTGTCTTCAAGTGGATTTTTCTGACCCAGTGGATTACAGATTTGAGCAAGTTGGTGAGTGTTGTTTGTTCATTTTCTATTTTACTGAGCATGTCTGCATGGTCCAAATATCATGTGCTCCCATTGGGACGCTTGTCTCCTTTGTCTTGATTCTAAGATTTATTTAATTTCCGTGAGCAATTTGGATGGTACTGAAACCATCTTGTGATCATTTTTATGCAAATGGTTTTGTTTCCATGAAAAATTGTCACGGAAATGATTTCGTTTCCATGAAAAATTTTCACGGAAATGATTTCGTTTCCATGAAAAATTTTCATGGAAATAAGCCACATGGAAATCAGCCACACGGAAATCAGCCACATGGAAATATTTCCTGTTCCATTTTTCCGTGTCATTTTTTCATGGAAATCAACTTCATGGAAATCATCCACACGGAACATTTTTAGCAGGGAACTCTTTTCCTAAACCCTCCTTTTCCTAGTTTGAGAACAATGGTTTAAGTTTATCAGAGACGAGCCAGGTCACATTTCATGTAAAAAATTTAGTTATTAGTGATTCTAAGCATGACTATCTCCATTCCCCCAAGAAGTCTAGAAAAACGATTAGTGTCATTAATATGGATATGAAGCTCATGTTCTACATTGTGTCGAAGTGTCGAATGAAGGAAAACCCCGTCGCACATATTCTTCGCTGGTTTTCTTTAATGTGAATTGGTGATTTTTTATTGATTGTGAGTTCAGTTCTAATGCAAAGTCAGTTTCAAGTATTCATAAAGATTGGAATTGGCGGTAACATGTATGAAGTGAAATCGAATACTTCATATGAGACGAACATGAATGAATGGAGAAAGAGAAACAAATTGAAAATATGGAAAAAAAATCAGCTGACAAACTTGTGTCTCGTATATAACAGAAAATCAAAACACTTGCCAAAAAAAAAAAAAAAAAAAAAAAAAAAAAAATATTAAATAGTTATGCGTTACAGCTTTAGTTCTAGAGAGGGCAATCTTTTTGCACATTTTCAAGTATTTTTGAAGAATTTCGGGAACCATCCCACTTGGCATTACGGATCATAATTCAAATCCCAAACAACTTGACTGCGCAGACTGTCTAGACTACCATATCAGAGCACGTTTAATCGAACTCGACCCCATGCCATTATCAATAAACACAATGCAGACGAGATATAAAAGTCAAAGGTCAGGTGAAGTAATTACCGAAAAGAGGAAATATCCGTGGTGCACGAAATCACTCTCACATGGGCCGCGACTCGGGAGTCCGGCGTTACGGTTATCACCCGCGGCAGGAGTCGCGCTCGGCGTTAACGAGACGTAACGCCAACGTAACGTAAACAAAACAAAGCGCGACGGAGGGCAGTGGGCACGCTCCGCTTGGAGCAGGGTGACCGAACAGGTTGCGTTTCACTTGACTACTGAGTACTGATCACAATTCCGTCAGGATCCCAGCATTGCCATGGATGCCGCCGCTGTCTTTCTGTTTCTGTTGCTGTTGGTGACGATGGACGACAAATAAGACGGGTGGATCCCGCGTCCTGGCTGGTCGTCGGTCACTCCTAGGACCATTTGATCAACATATGTTATCACCGATGTTGCCGAACCGTGCAATGATATCAATAATAATAATAAGATTGGAATCATTTTTTTTCCCCGGTGACCATAAGAATATAATTGGCGAATTCCCGCAGAAATATAGAAATTAAGCCCTCAAATGATTCCCACCTGTGAATGAAATCATAGAGGTGAAACATTTTGGGAAACCTGCACTGTAATCGTGGTCAACTTTCATAAATATTTTTGTTATACTTCATGGAATTTTTTGATTTTTGTAAATTTTTGACATTTTTATACATCTGAGCGGGGCTTTTACATAAAAAACATTAAAAACCCGTGAACAAGGTCCGATTCAAATTAATAAAATATTTCGGGAAACCGGAACTGTAATCGTGTTCAAAAAATCTCATAAAAATTTGTTATTTTCATGAAATTTTTGAATTTTTGTAAATTTTTCGATTTTTGAGCGACGCTCGTACTTGAAAAATATTGAAAACCCAGATGTAAGGTCCGATTTAAATGAATGAAATGTTTCGAGAAACCTTAACTGTAATCGTGGTCAACAAATGTCATAAAATTTTCTGTTATTTTTCATGTGATTCTTGAATTTTTGTAAAATATTTGATATTTTTATACATCTGAGCTGGGCTCATACCTGAAAAAGCGTTAAAAAGCCATATAAAAGGTCATATTTAAATTAGATTAGTAAAATTGAAAAAAAAAGCTTGACCTTTTTCTTGGAACAAGGAGAAATTTCCTACTGAGCTCCGAGATGCGTCCCAAGGAGAAAATTAAGTGAAGGTGAGTTTGCTTAAAAAAAAAAAAAAAAAAAAACTAAAATTTTATTTCTAAATACCTTTTAGGGTGTATTTTGGTAAATGTAATCCAAACAGCAGGACAAACACTTACATCGGACGGGAGAGGCATCGATTCAAAATTGTTAAAATTTTACTCCTGTCGTCTATTCCCGTCGCTGGTTGCATATTTTACCACTACAAATTTTCAAAATTTTACAATTATTGTATACCTAATAGAGCAAAAGTGAAAAGCTCACAGCCGAGACAGAAAATTTTCCCTTCGATTTGAACTGGTCATCGTTGTCCTTAATTAGGTACCTATCCAAATTCTAGCCAAGCATGGCAACTTCCAGGAGGTCTGTCCCTGTCCGAACACTGGGGGTCGTTATTCATTTCAGACAGTGGAATTTCACTCTTCAAAATGGATTGAACGGCGTTGCAAGGTTGGCTGGCCTGAGTATCACGGCTAGACACCGGAGGCACGGAATGTCCAAGAAGTGTCCAGAATTAGCCAACCGATGCATCCGTAGTATGCGGGTGCTCTGCACGTGTTTTTCAACGCAACACATTGTGCATTAACTAGTGCATCAACTATGCAAGGAGGCCCTGAGCGCACCACACTTGCATTTGTAGTAGCTTAAGTGAACACACGCCTTTTTTTCTATCTCTTTTTCATCTTACCATCCGTCCACTTTGCACGGAAAAAAATGAATTGCTAATTTACAATTAAATTGTGAAACAATATGTTCGACATGTTTCAAATGTACATTTTCCATTAGTGGAAAGCTAATTTAAACCCGAGGTGGGTTAAAGTAGCATTTTTTTATTGTAAAATCTACATTAAAACATGTTGGACACTTTTTTGAAACTACAAAATTTTTAAAATAGCAATTTCATTTTTTCCGTGAATATCATACCGATAAGTTGTGTGCCAGAGTAAGATGCATTTCAAAACATGGACCTTTTTACTTAGATTGTTCAATTCGCATTAGAAAAAAATAAATAACTTTATGAGTCCCTCTCTGCGTGCAATATTTGGGAAACTATACCGCCTTTTGAAAAACATAGCTTCTCTACCATTGCTTCGAGTTTCATGAATCGATGATCCAAAAAATTGCCAAGGAACATTGGTTGCCTCGCGTGAATGACTGTTTAAAGCAAGAGGAAAAATTTATAAAAAAACGGAAGAAGCATTTAGCAGAGACACGGTGCAGCACCCTTTTGCAGCCTCTAATGAGTATAGAAAGTAAAAGTAACCAAGTCTGACAACACCGCAAGAGGAATGAACGACAGTGAATTTACGACTCGGTTAACTAATTGCCGGCCATGCTTTTATCATCTTCACTTTTGTTTTCGTGTTCACATCATCGAAAGAAGACGCGGAGCATAGACGCATCTTGGATTTATGATAAACTGCATTCCAAGCATGCATATTGGGAAACCAGTTCACTTGTCAGATGAAGGAGCTTTAATCGTGGTTCAGACATGTGGTTTGTTCATTGGGTATGCTAAAACAGATGTGACACATGAAGAGCTCATCACGAACCCGAAGTCCCGAGTTCGGATCTCAGTCTGTATGATCTTATGGTCCTAAACTTTAATCACTTTTGGTTGCTACTGCTTTTAGATTTCTGTCTCTTCCCGCCCTCCCTCCATCTTCCTCTCTGGTTTTCTTCTCATTTAAAAATAGGTGGCTTTGCCCCCTGGCCACTATGTGGCCCAACCCACAGGGTGCTGCGCCCCCCCCCAAAGGCCGCTTCGCGGCCAGCGAAATCGTCGAAATCGTCCGGACGAAACAAATTGAAATTGCCTAGAGTAACCCTGGTAAAAATTGACGATAAGAGCTGCGTTTCAAAATACCATAGGAATTCTTACAGCCGGCTAAAGAAGGCTACAGAAAATCATATAGCTGGCTGTAGAATGCGGAGAAAATCATACGGCCGGGCTATACGAAGCGATAAAAAATTATGCAGCCGGGCTATAGTTCCTATCGCCGCGCCGGGCTTTACACTTTACCGCCTGGCTGGTACTTTTTCGCCATCGATTATAAAAGGCTATAAGAAATTGTGTAGAAATTCGTGTGCTTTGGAAATCATTAAGTTTGATACGGAACCACCTTCATATTTACAAACACACATAATATTTTCCTTTAATACATATTTTAATTTCCATCAATTAAAATAAGACTAATCCATACAGGATGTGCAAACATTTCAAAAACAGGAGTTGAATAACGCTGACTCCGCCAGATTAAATATTAGAGCCTAACACAAAGCGGAGCGGCGACGCACTGGCGCCTACAAACCTAACAGGGATACTTCACGCATGCGCAACGCGTGAAGTATCCCTGTTAGGTTTGTAGGCGCCAATGCGTGTTTCGCTCTGGCTGCCCGCCTACCACGGCGCTTGAAGCAACTATTTCACACCAGAGGTATTGCACAGTGTCATACGAAACTAAAGGCGCTCTAATATATTAGTAATGGCAGGTATCCATCAAAAGTACGGAGCTTTCCTCGCAAAATAAATCAAGATGCTACGGCCCAAAAAGAGAGCAGTATTCCAAAAACTCACTAAGTCCTAGCATCCGTAATTAGTGACGTTTAGCATACACTTTATCGCCTGGCTGTTGCTGAATCGCCATCGGCTATAAAAGGCTATAAGAAATTGTGTAGCTGGCTATAGAAGCTATTGGAAATCTTACAGCCGGCTGTAGGTCTATGGTATTTTGGAACACAGATTCTACTGCCAATTTTTGCCAGGGAAATTAAGAATTGAAAAAAAAGATACCTCATCAACTAACAGCAAATCAAAAACGGACTTAAAACTCCCGTTCCTGACTCCAGCCCATCGACCTCCTTAATCCTTTTCCTCACTCGTCCATCGAAACGTCTTAAATATGATTTTATTAGAATAGAGAGGGTTATCGGCTGACTAACATTCGGTCTGTGTGCAGAGGTAGTTGCTTTATCTAAAATGTATTTCTAATCTCTTTTTTTTTCGAATGCGAGAAATGCAATGAAAAAAGGAAGAATTAAATGACGACGCGAGAAGGCTGTTGACTTACTGTAATCATTTCCCTTTTAGCTGATAACAACTTCCTACAGAATGTCGGACTTGTGTAATTTAGCCGTAATTTTCAAGCACTCCCACGTAAATTTGTCCATTCATTAAAGTTGAGGTGATTTTTGATAAGGTATTCATTTTTAAGACATGTTAAAAAAAAAAAAAGAGAAAAAAACTTGTCAGGCACAACCTGTATTGCTTTTCTGTCCTACTTTTCTTAAAAAATTACCCTAGGCTAACAGTGTAAAGTCTAATTTTGCCTAATTTTGGTATACAAATAAAAAATAAAACGAAGAAATGATATAATGCAAAACCGAGAAAAAGCTTGAGTTTTACATTTCTTTTTTTTCTGTTTCTGCCCTTTAAGTCCCAAACTACTTGAAGTCATATCTTGACGACAAGCAAGAAATGATTCTTTCCAGCCTCTTAGAAACTCTTCTCTCCGGGGTGCCTGGCGTGTCAGTATGGGAGCTGCAAACGGCTGATCCACCGAAAATTTCGGATGTGAAACCCGCAACTTCCGATTCAGGGGCCGGCTCACAGACGTAACCCTGTTAGAAACTCTTGATTTGAAAACTTGACAGATGGATAGATATACGACATAGACCCATGAGCATAAATACGAATAGGTAGATAGATACAGACCTCAGTGTTGATTCGATCAAAAATCTATTCAGGCACACCGTTGTGTTGGATGTTATGCAACACGTCTTTGCAAGCGATCGAAATGGCCACTTTTCCGTTCCGGTAAAGTAGGAACTTGCTTGGGAAACTTTGAAGGAGCAACACTCACACACACTCATTGGCACAGTACACATTTGAAATTTGAGTGAGGGTCAGGAAAGTTCCCGGTAATAACCGCTCCCGCACCGGTAGTTAACTTTCTCGGGGGACTTTGATTTCGGAAAAAACTTGAGCCGAAAAAATTCCGAAAAAAGTTCCTGGAGATTACCGCTCCCGCACCCGGTAGTTAACTTTCCCGGGAGACTTTGATTCCGGAAAAAAACTTCAGCGGAAAAATTTCTCGGAAAACTTCCCGGAACTTACCGCTCCCGCACCCGGTAGTTAACTTTTCCGGGAAACTTTGATTCCGGAAAAAACTTGAGCAGAAAATTTTTCGGTATATCTTCCCGGAAGAAAGTTCCCAGAAATTACCGCTCTCGCACCGGGTAGTTGACTGTTCCGGGAAACTTTGATTCCGGAAAAAACTTGAGCAGAAAATTTTTCGGTATATCTTCCCGGAAGAAAGTTCCAGAAATTACCGCTCTCGCACCGGTAGTTGACTGTTCCGGGAAACTTTGATTCCGGAAAAAACTTGAGCGGAAAAACTTCCCATGAAGGCGAGTTTGAACAATGCGTTCGGGAGATTGCATCCTAACCTTAGTTTCGACGAGAAGCTCCTCGGTTGCTCACATGTAGTCTTGATTGCTAACTAAGCAATGAGGGTAGCATACGCTGCACGGCAAGTGGGAAGTTCGGTCGACAACCTCATCGTCCATCGATTGCTTTTTATTGAATAAGTTACAAGCAACAGCTAGCAGACGCGTCTCCTCGTCGTGCTGCCTTGTAAAATACTGCCGTGCTAGGGAAAAACGCCGTATGAACATTCGAGAGTTGCCAAGTCTCCTTGGATAAAACATGTATTTTTGAGTTAAGTTATTCATATTTTTCCTTAAAAATTTCAGGTAGTGTAGATCAAATTGCGAATAAAATTGTCTGAAAAATTGAATGAAAAACATTCACAATTTTCCTAGTGAATTCATTTTTTAGCGAAAGAAGTCTGGCAATGTCTGAAAGCTCATAAGGCGTTTTTCCTAAGCACGGCAGAATAGCAAGCGGCTCGCCGTCGCGTCGTGCGTTTTGACCCCAGCCGCAGAGGTGTTAAAGGTGAAAGAATGAAGCGTACTCAATGCAGTGCGCCAAGACGCCCTTGCCAAATTTCCTTTTTTATCTAAACCGTCTATGGCATAGCGTTACGAATTCGTAACAACGTATTTGTCTTTAAAATTGGACCTTTCCTCTGTGGCATGATTTTGCAAGTTTTCATTCGTATTTTTCTTTTTTTTTGAATGGCTGATTCCCAGAAATTTAAAATTTTGAAAAAAGAAAATTTGGTACCCTATGTTTCTTATGCAAGCTAGCAAATAGAAAAAGTTTGATTTTGGCTGTCACTCGGGAGAAATGTTTTTTTTAAACGAGGGCGAGGTATCAGCTATCAATTTTTTATGTATGGATTTTTCCATCACGATCGAGTTTCTCATCGAGTCTAGGAAAATCCATACATAAAAAATTGATGACTGATTCCTCGTTTAAAGACAGACTGCATCCCCTTCAAAATAGATTCGTGTTCCCTAGAATCTGAGATCCAAAATTAATTCATGCCATAGAGGTTAATGGGAAAAGTGAGGAGAGGAAAATCGAAACATTCCAAGGGACTCCTCATAAAATGTGACAGGGTCTGGAAAAGGGACCTTACCTTCCGGGAAATCGTCCAGAGGGCCAAATCTAGGGGGAAAAGTCAACTTGGCGATTTTGAGTTCTTAACGGGAAACGCTTTCTACAGCCATGGGAACAAGCTATGCGCGCTTTTAGTTTGATTTTCTCACACAAGGGGCTGAAATTGCTTTTTTTCCGTGCGCTAGTCAGAATTCTTCACCTAAATTTAGCCAAAACTATAAATTAAAAATTTAACCGAAAATTTAAACATTTGTGTCTTGAAACTTTCAGACGCCATATTTCCCTCAAGTTTTGAGATTTCAGGGGTTTAACGTTAAAATGTCCTGGTTTGCTTCCTTTATGCAATGGCACCAATAACTTAGCCACCTGAGTACCTATCCTCCTAGGGTCCTTCAGGGAGTTTGTACTCCCTCGTTTCTTATAAAATCCCCTGTCGCCACCCTTTCGCTGGGCTGATTTAATTTTTTTTTTTATTTATTTATTTATTTATTTATTATTTATTTATTTATTTATTTATTTTATCTACCGGCGCCGAGTAATTTCCGGCAACACTGAAGAATTCGTGCGGTTGGGAGTTCAACCTTGTGATCGTTCCGCGTTAGGCTCATTTGCTCCGCGTTTCCTCGTGAAAATCGATTTCACATCCTCACTTGACACCGTTCCGCCTATCGACATCCCCAATTAGCTCGATTCCGCTGAAATTCAACGCGAGTATTTATCTATAGCCCAATTTCTATGCCCTTCCAACCCATCATTGGTGAGTGGAGGCTCACATCGCGGCGCGCAGACATCAGTGGCTACTCGCGTCTAATTGTCGTAAAGCAATTGAATGAGAGAGGAAAAAAACAACGTCGGACGTAGATAATTATTCCTACACGACGATAATGTTTTTGCCTACTCTACGACTTTAAAGTATTTTTCCGAAGAGTCCATTTTCTGTGTTTTCGGGTCAAGTTGACTCCTTTTCCAAACTATAGGCTCTTTACTTACATATTTCGCAGTTATGCTGCTATGACCGGCAGTTTTTTAGTGGTATGCGTGTTAACTTGTCAAATTGCAATAAATTTGTAGCAACACAGTGAGGAGTTCATTGGTAGGTGAAACTTTAAGAAAGCGCGACCTCAGCTTGGAGCGCCTTCAAATCCGATCGATACTTCTAGCATTTCCAAGCAGTTACTTTAGTTGCCTATCTGAACTAGACCTAACTTAAGTCGCTGATTTCACTTCTCCGAGGAGAAACTTTCTCACTCGCCATAGTGTGCTAGCTGACGGTGTCAGATGCAGTCAAGACGTAGGAAACATCTGTTTGAATTCCAATCATAATAATCAGTACTTCTATCTTGTTTCTCTACTTTTGAATTTTTAAAATTTTTTTTTCAACACAAATAGATTGCAGTTTGCCAGCGATTGCTAGTTGCCTGTATAATCTGCGGAATATGCATTTTGATGCTTTGCCTTCCTTCTCTGAGATGTTATGTTTTCAATATTTTCTGACAAATTAGGCCGATTTTACCAGATTCAGCCTAACTACATCAAACGTCGCCTAATTTTCTCTCGTACTCTTTTTTGCAAACAGAAAAGTGAATAACATTCTAGCATGATCGTGAATTTATTCTTAATAATTATAATCGAGGAAAAATTCACAAGAAGTTTCAGGGCGTCACGTCATTTAGTTTTCTTTCAACAAAATAAAACCTAATGAGAAGCAATGAGGCCACGTGAAATGTAGTTGCAGGTTGACTTTGGTGAAATTTGTCCGATTTTAAAACGTACTTCTTGCATTTATTTAATATGATTTATACATTTTGATCTTCGTGCACGAAAAGACATTACCTAGAAGGCCTGGTAAAAAAATCCACCAAACGCACTCAAGTTAAATTGGCTAAAAGTTTAAGCTTATTAATCAGTATTAAGAAAGAAGGAATAAGATGGTGACAAGGAATGAATAATTTACGATTGTAACAGTTTTTGACGTGCGAAGATATGCAATCTTGAACTCGAAGGTCAATGATGTCAAGTTCTATCACCTTTTAACAAAGCAAAAGTTTGGATATTTTTAGAGAGTTCGAGGCTCTTACAGTAGTTTTAAAATTCTGAGTGGCATTTTAGACTCAGTTCAGATATTATAGAACTAAACATCTTGACCTTCGGTTAATATTAAAGAGGTTCTTACAGTAAATAAGTGCCATAAGTCTCATTTTAAGCAGGAGTTGAATCTTTACCGAAGGTGAAAAAACCAGATCTAAGAGTAGGTAAAAGATCCCGATCGAAATTCAAATGCAGGACGTCTCTCAAAATTTTCCTCGAAAATAAATGAATAATTCTAAATAGAGCGTGTAAAAAATAGCCTTGCGAATAAAAAAGTAAGTGAAGTATTGTATCTCGATTACAGCGTCCCAAAAATGTTGATCATTTTGCATATTTCTTTAAAAATTGATACAACTGGTTACATAAATTAGTATTGAAAAAAACATATTTAAGCGCACGAGCGCAAGTAGAGGTGATTAATTTATGATGTAGCCAAGTTCTTAAAAAAGGTGGCACTATTTATCTGGTGTCATACTCGTTTAAACTTCATTTTTGCCATGATGTCAAAATTATGTGTCAGATAAATCACACCTAACTTGGGTGATTAGCGATACCCTAGCTGCAGTTGGAAGTATATGAGTCAAACGGGAACTATGTCCACTACGTGATTGGGACCCTGAGGCCCACAAGAATACATGCATGACAGGGCTCGTGAGATACTGGAGATAGTTCTTTTATCAGACATTTGGAAGATCCCTCCACTGAAAAAAAAAAAAAAAACTCCGACCATGGAAGCCGTACTTACGGGCTATTTAGATCTATGGCCCGTTCCGGACTCAGAGGTCGAAAATTCCGGGTGCTGAAGCCGCAGCTTCGACTGCTCTGGGTTCAGAGGCAGGAGCAGCGGGTGTATAGCACCCGGAATTTTTGGCCGCTGAGCCCGGAACGGGCTGTAGGTCTAAATAGCCCGTAAGTACGGCTTCCACGGCCGGAGTTTTTTTTTCAGTGAAGCTATCTTGCAAATGTCTAATACAAAGTGGACATATTTAAACACGGCACTGCGGCAGTATGTCTACAGACCGTAATAACGGCTTTCCACGGCCAGAGTCCTTTTCAGTGTTGCAACGCGAAATACCTTCACGATCTGACAAGGCTGCCCTCGGGATGCCAGAACGTAAACAAGGCTTTAACACCCACACGTAGACACACGCCCGGGCCCGGAGTCGAATATCCGCGATTGGAAATCCTCTCACGATTTCCTCCTCCGTCCAACTTTTTTCAGACGAAAGAAAGCAATGAAAATATGATCGGCGCCCTAATGAATGCAGGACAGCGCTCGAGGGACATCGTCGATGCCTCATGGTGCCTTTCTTCCATAAACCACGCGCACGGAGACACCGCCACAGCCGTCTATTCTAATTTATGCTAATCCCCCTCGCGACTATACAGGGCGTCCCATAGTTAAACAACCAGACTGCAGGGATGTATTTCATGGGTCAAAATTAGAATTTTTCCTGTATGATATTTTTATTACTTTTTTTTATAATTTTTAAAAAAATGCCTCCTGTGGGAGCTACAGCTCCCCTTTCTCCTCCAAGCTTCGGACAAATCATATGTGGTTCTTACCAAAGTTCTTACGTTTGGCTCAGGACCAAAACTCATGACGTATGACTGCTTCCCATAATTTTAAACGTGATATTCAACTGGACTGCATTTTGCAATTTGGAACTATAAATCCTGGCTCATCTGAAAAAACACTTGTGTGCAGAGGGAAACTAATAGCACATACGTTGTTTTTAAACCGGGCCAGAATTTATAGGTCCAAATTGCAAAATGCAGTCCAACTCTGGTCTGAGAATTACTGCGACACCGCGATTGAGGAGGATTTTAGGGAATGCTTGCCTTTTCGGATCTGAAACTCCTTGAAAAACCCGTCACACTTTGAATTGATATTATTGAGACCATGGGTGAGTTCGGCGCTATCCATATAGAATTAAAGCTGAATGCACACCATGGCAGTCCGAGGA
>NC_092800.1:43398363-43450863 GCF_918797505.1 Bemisia tabaci | reverse complement strand
TTCTACCAGAGATGCGCTTTTTTGAACTTCTAAATAAACTTTTTGGTTTTTCAACGAACTCATAGGAAACTTTTCATGGGAATAGGTACACCATAATCCTGCTGTAAAAATTTCTTGTCGATGCTCCATTCTTCCATCGTTAAGCATGCCAAGATTGAGTAAGTGACCGATTCGCCTTACTTAGAGGGGTATTTGAGGCTACTAATTCCAAAGTGGTTTCATTTTGGTCAAAATTGAGAGATAGGAGTGGATTCTTGATCAGCCAATGGAGGAGAATTGTAGAATAATTTAATTGTGTGCCAAAACAGCCAGCCAACATCCTTTTTTCTCAGCAGTATTGAAAAGGTGCGTCGAAGCAAAACGCAGCAAACTCAAAACAGTTGTTTGCGTTTTTGTGACAAACCACTTTCATGGACATTGTAAACATTGGAACTGGTAGCTTCATTTAAATATTTGTAAGCATAAACGCCAATTTTTTACGCATGAATCAATTAGGCAATGTTCGATGAACCTATCATCGTGTTTTACATACAATTTTAATATTGAAACTTAATCGAGGTGCATAGTTTTCAACTGTAACTTTGTAATTTTTAACTTTAAGTAACGGTTCGTAGAGGCTCAGTTATGGAACGGTAGAACGGTTTATAAGATAAAACAAGAAAGTTGTTCTATTTTAGAGGAAAAGGACAAACATTTAAGTAACATTACTGCTGTTGGATGTCGATAACTTGCGCAGTGATTTTACGCAAAGAATCCGAAGGAGTTAAGTTTAGAGTTTTCTGCAATTGGGGTTCCAAGCCTATGCGCATAAGACATTTCGAACCGGGGGGGGGGGGGGGGGTTAAAGGAGTCCGGGGTGCTTCCTCCGAAAATTTTCCAAATTTTAAAGCATCTAATATGCAGTTTGAGTGAATTTTGTCATGAATAATTACCGTTCGTTTTATAAGCGTCCTTCTTACTTCCTTCTTTCTTCCCTTTTCGTTCCTCCTTTTTCTCGGGCGAATGGGAGAGGACGTACCCCCCCCCCTTCCCCCCTGTATCCGTCTATGGTTAAAAGTAAAAAATAATGATAATGAGACCTCACAAATAGTCGTTCGTGAAGTTCTACATTAACAGTCCACATGTATAAATCTCTGACAATACACAGAACTTAATATTGTAATTTTAAACTCGTATTCGGTCGTAAAGTTTTTTCTTTTCCTTTTCAAAACAGACTTGAGTTGAAGGCCGTCAAATGTTATTTACATGCATCTGACCGCAGAATGATTGCATATTGCATGAGGATTGTGGTGTAGAGCATTATACAAGCCTGAGGTGCGCCTTAGATTTGAAAGATTTGCCATATGCAATGCAAGCTTTGACTATGAGGCGAGACGACTGTTATCACCAACGCGTGCGAGTGCACGTGTCTTTCAAATAATGGCTCGTATATTTTCCTTCAATTTTTTCCTTATGCAATTTTGCCTCCTTTTCCATCCGCATATCAAATGCAAAACTTTCTCCCATCTGCCATGATTTTCTGATTATAAGTTTCGATCTGAATCTTTACGAACACTGCGAAAAATGAACGCTAGACGGAGGATCCAAATCATTTGAAATCGCCTGAAATATTTTGCGAGTTTTTCTATTTTCACAAAATAACGGTTGGGATCTCAAGGAAATAAATGCAAATAGCTTTTAATTTTGTTTGGGCTAGCTGTGGTTTTTGTGGAACTCTGTCCATAGATCTACGTCCACCCATCTAAATGAATTAAAATAACTTTAAAATATTCAAACGAAACATTTCCTGTTTTATTTCCTCAGTCAAATGAGCATATTTTTTTTAGATTTAAAACAAATGGCCCAAATGATCATTCGGAGAATACTAACATTCATTGGAACTAAATGAAAAATAATAACATCATAAAATATAGTTCAGTTAATCAGATAATTAATCGTAGTGTTTCAAAATGACATTTTTTCTGAAATTTCTGAGAACAAGATATGTATCCTTCGATTTTAAACATATTTCCCGAGGGAGGCCTCGAAAGACAAATTTAAAACTTGAGTAAGATCTCAACTTTTAGTCCTGCTCCCTCTTTTTACGGTCGTATTTATTTTTAAATCGCGCTTGCTTGCCTTTCCAAAGAATTTATTAGCTATTTCGTGGTAAAATACTCCTCCGCATCGTACAATAGACTCAATCGCAGATAGTACAACATTATTAAATAACGAAGGAAACGTTCCAATGAAAATGCGGGTGTTCCTGCACTGATAAATTTTCACTTCCGTTTAAGTTACATCCTTCCGAAGCAATCCTCGTGGGCGAAGATAAGACTGCAACGCCAGACCGATGCACTTTTCCCTTCGCCGCGGACAGTACCACTTCACAATTAAGGACAAGAAGAAACGCCTTCAATTTAGAACTCAGGCAACACTTGTAACGAAACAATTCTTATGCGTGAAGACTGGCTTTCAAACTACTCCACGATCAGCATGTTTAGCGATGATTTTCAGAATAGTTTTGTGAATTATTGAAAACAAATTTTCTTGGTAGCTTATTGTCATATATCGCCGGTGTAAGTCGGTAATCACATAACTCGTTTGCGGTGTCTGAAATTCTCCGCCGCTATGCTATTTTTTTAAAGGAGAACAAATTGACATCATTCCTTGAAGTTTTTGCAGAATTTTCCTCGCACCGAGAAGAAAAATCACAGCAGTTTTATTAAAGAGTTACCGTTGAGTAGTTTCCCGTTTAAAAAATAAAGTATGACAGGAAGTCTGCGACGTCGCAAACCGAGTTGTGTGATTGCCGACTTACACCGTCGATATGTACATACCATGGGTTGGTGTAATAAAATGTTATTTCTAAGAGTCAATGGATTATTTTGTTGAAATCACAAAATGCTTCTGTTGGGATGAGAACAGAACTTTCGCCTTAAGCATACCGTAATCTCTTGCTCATGACAGAAATATTCTGCGACTTTGACCGAATCTCTAGGATGGAGATTATAGCGATAGCGTTACTAGTATAGCGATTATTAGTAAATAGCACTGGTTGTAGCTATTCATAGTCTCTACTCATAGGCTGATCTGATATAAGAAAATTTAGATTCAGTTGGGCGTTTCTAGGAAGAACAAAAATCTTAAGGATTGCGGGAACTGACTTCAATTTGTTGCTATTTTTGCATTGAGAAGTAAGTATTTCAACATTAAAGATGAAAGTGCCGAAAAATGTAAAAATTGATAATTCAGCATGACTTAAAAAAGTCGGAGCAATCCGAATTCAAATGTCAGTGATGAAAGTTCCTCCCGTGAGTTCATGATATTGACACCATTTTCCTCCTAATTTCTTAAGGAAAACTGTGCCTCCTCTCTGTCTGTGTATAAAATGGCATTATTATCCTCGAAAATATACATGTATGTGTCATGAATGACATTTGTGTCCAAATGGCGCCATCAAGCAGTGGGTCACATTTCTCCTTAAATAAACAATCTCATTCAGATAAGGCCAAAGAAAAGGCCGGTATTTTCAAAAAGATGAATCAGAATGAGATACGGGTCAGGTATTCAGACCAGTGATAGTTCGTCATCACTCGGCCAATCATCGAGGTGTGAGAAGGCGACGACGCATGGATGACCGCGGCGCGGCGCCGACGTGGTGCCCCGACCAGTTATCGCGGATTTACCTGATTTCTCTAAAAAATGATTCAGCCTCGAATATTGATCACTTCAAATGAATATTCATCGCTTTCGTTCCTCCAATTCTACGTCATCCGCTCGAATTGGTCATTAGAAAAGCCGCGTTTTAACGCAGGTTGCAAGTACAAGTCTATTTTCTATTGTTTCAACTGGACTGGCAAATAGACCGCCTTCAGCAGAGAGGAACCAAGCCACATCAGCTATTTCCAAATAAAATCGGGTTATTTAAATTTTTTAAAGAGAACGTTTGCGCGTTCTCTGAAAATTTTAAGGAATTTGCTTCGCACTATGCAGAAAATTTACTGGGCCTTGCACAAAAATCTTTACAACCGTTTTCAAGTGAAAAATTAAATTGGCCAGTTAAATTTAGCCATAGCTGATGTGGCTTGGTTCCTTTCTGCTTACCGCGGTCCATTTAAATCCTCGCAATGAGACTTCAAGTAGAAAATTGTTTTGAGGGGTTGTAATTAACGTTTCGCGGATTTTTGTGCAAATTTTGGTGAATTTTCTGCCTAGTACGAAGCAAATTCCTTAAAATTTTCAAAGGAATCCGTACAAACGTTCTCTTGCAAAACATTAAATTGCCCCGATAAATTTAGCAATAGCTGATGTGGATTGGCTCCTTTCTGCTAAACGTGGTCCAGTTAAAAATAAAATACATTTATACTCGAAATTTGATGTTTTGATGAAAGAAAAAAAATTATGATTGTCTAAGGGAGACAGAACCCTCGTCCATGGAGGAAAAAATTCTAGCACTATGATTTTTGTCGAGTTGGGTAAAAGAATTATATTTTCAAGTTTCAATGAAAAACTCTTTTGTGTTCACAAGAATGAAAGCACAACATCTCTAATAGACTAATGAACAAGGGATAAGAGTTGGAAAAAATGGTAATTTTTCAGGTTCTGTTTCCCATGGTCTGTGCTGATTGATTCATTAAAAGGAGGTGTAGGAAGTAAACCACGAGCACCCATGAATTACGGAGAAGAGAACCCAGTATGTAGCAATCATCCTTCCTTCCTTTAATATGTACCCGGACTCAAAAACGCTCCCTGGTTATCCTATAATTGAATAATTTACACCAATATACCACGACGCGCCAGGAGCCTGACCAGGAGGCCTGAGCTCGACCCTGGATTGTGGCACGCGTCAGCTGAAATTGCCACAAAACCATAACTAAATTTAAATATGAGCTCTGAAGTGCATGTGTTTCTATACAATCTCGGGTTCACATGAAAGCCGAGATAGTCCTTTTTCCAGCCGGAGCAATAATTACGGAGAACCCGCAGGGTGCGCCGAGGAAATGTAAGAAAAGAATACTTCTTTATTAGCGGATGTGGAATGTCATTGTGCATTATGTTCGCGCGGCTCACACTGTAGAAAGGCAAAACGATTTGAGAAGCCGTCATTTCTGGTTCAAGTTTAACTTTGAGCCCGTGCCAAAAATCCAATAATTGGACGCATTTCTGTCAAACGGAACTACGTGCATGAAGACATGAGCCCTGAGACCCATAAGAATACATGCATAGTAGGGCTCATGTCATAATGCACATAGTTCCGTTTGACAGAGATACGTCCAATTGATCTGAGCTTTGTTTTCGCTGCTTCGCGGTTCGATTGTCGTTGTCGTTTCTAGTAAACCGATCGTCGATTGTGGTTAATAAAAAGACCAATTTTCCTGACTCATTCTGTCAAAGCAACCATTCGTATAGAGGAATCATTTGCGTATACATTGTGAGCCAAAAAATTCAGTTTTCACTTGCGTCATTCAATCCAGCTAGCCCTCTTTTTTGACACGTATGGGCCTCACACAGTACTTCTCAGTCAAGCGTAATTTACGGCAAAACTGGAGTTTTTCTGTCAAAGTGATTTATATATATGAAAAGAGTATTTTCACTTAGGGTTCAAGGTCATTTGGGTCATATGAACACAATTTGTGCCCGGGCAACCCAACGTTGAATGAAAGGAATGGATTCCTCCATCAATCAAACTTACTGACTGGTTATTTTCTTTCTTTTTTCTTTTCTCTTCAATACAGTCTATGTAACATTCTAGCCCCCCCCCCCCCCCCAAATAAAATTTCTTCCCCTAATTGGTGAATACATTCACTAATGAGGAGAAGATAAATCTGGAGAAGCTGTAATCATAGGAGGTCTCGCACACTGAAAAAAAAGCTCCGGCCGTGGAAGCCGTACTTATGGGCTATATAGACACACCGTCTACATTCCGGGCTCCGAGGCCGAAAGTTCCGGGCGTAGCACCCGGATCAGTCGAAGCTACGGCTCCAGCACCCGGAACTTTCGGCCTCTGAGCCCGGAACGGACGGTACGTCTATATAGCCCTAACTTTTTTTCAGTGCAAATACTTTTTACTAGAGTACCTGCATAGCGAGAGTATGGACAGATCGCTTCATGGAGGTCTTAGGGCCCAAAAGTGCAGCCACCCTTCTAACAAACTTCTGACACACAAAATTTCACTGCCAGTCTGCAGAGTGCAGATTCCAATTCTAACCAAGATGGCCAAGAATGTACAGAAATGAGCGTTCTTCCGCAAAAATGAGTAAATTTATGCAAAAACTGAGTGAAACACGTGCTTTATAAACGACGGTTCTTAACAATAGTATTATTAAATCGTTCTGGGTATTTGAATTTCATAAGCTGGCTGCATTTCTGGGCCCTAACTGTATTCGCAGAAGCATCGGTGGAGGCCTGATGGATTCTCGGAGTTTCACATCTGTCCATACTCTCGCAATACAGGTACTCTACTTTTTACCACTTCGCCTTCATATTGGGAGATAGGCCAGAAAACACACAGAAAACCACAGGAGCTAGGTTTAATCCCAAAGGGTGCCCCTCCACTTGAACACCTCACCGCTCGGAGCAGTGTGACTGTGAAGGTGTAAACGTCCGTGTGTAAGCGGGAACCCCCAACTTGGGATTGGGGACCGCGGAGCCGGGATAGGGCGGGGGTGGGGGTGCGTGACTCATGGCAGTTCTGTCTGCTGCGGCTTCGGAGGCGCCACCCCCTCCTGCCGCCCCCGCCCCCGGTGGTGGGAGGTTGTCTCCCCCAGACGTCTCGCCGGGAGCCGCCGGGCTCGGGGACCGTAGACGGCGGAAAGATGCGACCGCGAGCCGAGCCACCGCTACGCTTTAAAACAATTTTCGTGTCTGCATTGCGATGCAGACGTAATGTCATATGTCTGTCGAAAGTTCAAAAGCACGTATCGGCTTTTCATGTTTTCTGAAAAAAAAACTCCGATACAGCATGTCGTTACCTCGCGGCCATGCTATCACAAGCGCTATGCGACGTTTCGAAATTTCCGCCGGCATTTTAGTTTTTTGCAGAGAAATTAATTTTCGGTTGAATCTGTTCGAAAATCTCATCGAATGGAGAATTTGCATGCACATTTTTTATTGCTTCGTCTGAAAGTGCTTAAAGAGCTGATTTCAAAGTTTTTTTTATACTTTTTTTCTGATCGAGGAAATAGTATAAAAATAGATCTAAAAGTGAGATAATGCACCGCCCAGTGACGTCATCTGGCGGCATTTCCCATTTAAACACATGTATTTTAGCAGATTAGATCATTTTGTCATATCTTTTCCAATAATTGTTCTATTCATGAGCCCAGGGTATCCTCACGATCAGTTTACTCAGTAGTTTCCACTTAAACACGAAATTCATCAAATATCAGACACCTGCAAATTCTCTATTTTACCAGAAGCGCAAAAAAAATTCAGTGAAATATTCGGACAGCTTCGTGGAGTGCCAAAATAGAATTTTTAGTTCAAGAATACAACTTGAACATTTTTAATGTGATGATACCCCATGTGAATCTACGAATTGACTTTAAACCCGTTTTTCTCAACATCAAAAACCTGTCTTTCATGCAACATGCTCAATGTTTAATGTACCGGACCCTTCAATCTTGGTTTAATCTTCATTTTCAATACTCTGATTGAACGTCGCAATACTCACAGTCTCACCTTGATATCCTCTCATCGACACCGCATTTTTTTTCGACGATCGCAAAATATTTCTCTCCAAAATTAATCATATCTATGAACGACGATTTTTACCAAGGAGCGTTTTAGCTCTTCTTCTCCGACGTAACCTGGAACCCTCTGACAGGCACATTATGGGGCCCTCACTACCCAAAGCCGCCGCCTATGAATAAATCACTCCATCCTTACACTCTAAGAGATTGTAACTTGATCGTGTATTACAGAGGAGGAGACTTTGTAATGGTAGTATAAATTATTGAGCTCATTAAAAGGAGGAACTATTTTCGAATCATCGTGACGCATTCTAAAATTTGTCATTCCATCATCATTAAACATGACAAAAACCATCCGCACATTTTCAAGCATGTTGCAAGAACTTTTTTATGCCTAACAGTGATTTCTACGAACTGAAAAATTTGCACTAATAAATATATATTGTGAAGAGCGGGGGAAGTTTTTAACGTCGAATTTTCATTTCAGAGGGAGAGTAAATCCGCCATTAATCATTTTACGTAATTTCCGAACGAAACGGTCAAAGGGTGTAATGAGTTCCTCGCGTGGACTTAATCTGACCTGTATACTGCCGTGCGAAGGAAGAACGCCGTATGAACCTTTAAGCGTTGTCATATTTTCTTCAATTTAAAACGAATTTATTGGGAAAATTGTGAATATTTTTCTTCAATTTTTTTTTAGAAAATTGTGTTCTAAAATATCTAAAATATCTGAAAATTTCAAAGGTTAATATGCATGTCTTTCCTCAATGATACATTTTTTATCCGGGGAATTTGGCTACTCTCGAATGTTCATACGGCGTTTTTCCTTAGCACGGCAGTATAGGATACGTAGAGGTACGGCACTTTTCACCGATAGAACGTTTTCTTCCTTATAGTGTTGTATCGATTTTCGTGCTTTTGCAGGAACTGAACTGAGTTACCACCGGTAGACGTGGAAAGTCTCTGGGCCTCGGTCAGCAATAATTGGACTACATTTTGCAATTTGGAACTATAAATTCTAGCCCGGTTTAAAAACAACGTAGGTGCCATTAGTTTCCTTATGCACATAAGTGTTTTTCCAGAAGAGCCAGAATTTATAGTTCCTAATTGCAAAATGCAGTCCAATTGGATCGCATTTAGCGAAGAGGAACCAGCGCGATTACAGTGTTTTCAAAATCGGGCAACTTCTTATTTTCTTTCAAAAATACCTATAATCTATGCACAGTATTAAAATTTGCACAGTTATTTTCCTTTGAAATTAACAATTTTTGGTGGGAAGCATAAACTGTTCGCTATTCTAAGAGATTTTGTGGATAATTATGGAGGAGCATCATTTTTACAACACTGGAATCGCGCTGGCTCCTTTTTGCTGAATGCGATCCAATTGGACTGCATTTTGCAATTTAGAACTATAAATTCTGGCTCGTCTGAAAAAACACTTATGTGCATAGGGAAACTAATGGAACATACGTTGTTTTTAAACCGGGCCGGAATTTATAGTTCCAAATTACAAAATGCAGTCCAATTAAGGGTCGTTGGAGGGATCTGCTGTGTGACCGCGTCAAGTCACGAAAAGTTAGAGCTGCAAAGAAAACTTTCAACATTCCTCGTTTGGTCTTCTTTCGATTATTTCGGCTCATTTTAAATGCGTTTCGAGATACCCCCCCCCCCTCTCTGAGCCAACCCCTTCATCTGCAGGTTCAACGAGAAAATTTAACATTTGTAATGCATTCCTGAGTTGCAGTCACTCAAAAACGATTTACGCGAACTCAAGGTTGCGGCTCATGAAGCTCATGTCCAATGACTCAGAGTCCAAAGTTTCTCAATTCAACGCCACTTTGTCAAGTCGATTCTCTGCAATTTTATTTTTAGTCATGGTCTCTAAAACTTCTAAACTTCATGGCCGTGTTTTTTACGCACTTCTCACAAGGGCATAAAGCCGAGTCCAAGTTTCGATCCAATTAACTTACAGCTGTGAAGGATGGATTTCAAATTTTAATTTTAAATTGAAACAGCCGCAACGCAATTAAAGCTCTCGTCTAAGTTTGCGTAATGTCTGGTTAACTTTTCACGCCAGATACATTACAAAAGACATTTCGAGGAAAAGCGAAGTGAAATGGTGCCTTCACAAGTGAAAACCGTATTTAAATAAGCTGTTTTCCTTTGCATTGAAAATAACTCGACTGATCTCACAGAAATTTGAAAAATGCCGTCTGCATATAGTCGATGGATTAGAATACCTATCAAAAGAGCCCGTTACCAAAGGCAGACACAGTCAGCAGTGACGTGGCGTGAAGGATTGATTATCGATATTTCTTCATTTGAAGCTGTAGTAAAGAATCGATTATCAAGGTGTTCGTTGCACCTTGATTATCGATCCTTTTCTATAGATTTAAATGGCAGATCAATCGATGTTTTGCAAAACACGCCACGCCACTGACAGTCGGTCATCAGGATCGAGGTTACATTTTATCCAACTTCACACTAGAAAATTTCCGTTCCTGATAAGTTTTATTAATGATAAACAATAAAATGTTGGAATACCTCAGCATTTTTACAAGTTTATGAGGCTTTCCATATAATTTTAGATGGGCATTATTAAGATACACGAAAAGGGAAAGTCGACAGTATTCCAATTGTTTATTTTCGTTGGAAAAAGAATAAGGGGCTTGCAGGACAAGGCGCATAAGTTCAGTTTTTGAAAAAATCGAGATATTAATGATCTCTAGTAAAACTAGTTTCAATGCATAATCTGCGAAAAATTCGCTCTCAGATCCCAATTTTTAAGCATCAAAAAGTTAGTTTGCACTTTCTTTCCGCCATAAGGATCCATGTCATTTCGAAACTTTAAACATGTATTTCTCGAAATAGCAAAAACTGCACTTATGCGCCTTGTCCTCCAAGCTCCTAAATTGAAGTTCGAATCCTGATTTCCTGAACAAGTAAGATTATATGGATTGCATTTTGCAAAAAGCAACCACTATCATTGCAATGTTGCTAAGATTGTGCAACTTTTTTTGTCTTGGAGGAAAACCCCGATTATCCATTAATAGTTTCTATTTTACTCGCTAAAAAATGTAAATTTAAGGCAAAAATTACCATCTAAATTTCATAGTTTTTCACGATTTCCGCAATCTTATTGCAAAAGATGAAGTTGCACAATCTTAGCATCATTGCAATGCTATTGGTTCCTTTTTGGAAACTGCAATTCATATGTCCTCTTTGGTCGATGAATCGACTGATTTCAATATTGAAATAAAATACCACTTACTCACGGGGTGATTTTTGAAGGAACGTGTGTTTTTTCTTTTTTTGAGTGCAATTTCGGTGAGAATTTGTGCCCATGGATGCTACAATTATCACCCTGCTTAGTATAGTGCTTGATTGGTGGGCTGTCGGATTCGGCGATAAAAGTATTAAAAAAGTGATTCGGCATATTAGGCAGAACCTTCCAAAACACGAGATGGTTGGCGTGCTCACGATACTGAGCCACGAACGGTGCTTACACTTTATTCATACATTTTTAATCGCCATGTCCTAACAACAAGTCAACATGTTTTAATCATCTTATACTTTACATAGAGGACTCCATCTGGACACACACTTATTGCAAAAACAGTACACAAATACATGGACGCTATACGCCTCGGGGCTCATCTGAAAAGGGACTTGCCCCCTCTAACAAGTATAAGAGTTCAAATCAAGAGGCCGACGGCAAGGTCGCTGGCACGAGAAACCACATTTGTCACTTACGTTGAACATCTGTCTCAGATAAAATCGAGTCTGAATGCACGCGTTAGTACATTATTAAGTACCGCCATCGAAGCTACGAACCGAAGATAATTAGATCGATAGCTCTGATGATCCGGAAAAATTAAATAAACAGACAGCCACTGAAAAGGAGCCAAGTTTTATTTCTTGGGAAATTCAGAATCTTCCCAGAAACGAATTAATAAAATTTTCTGTGATGATCAATAATATAAATAGTTGAAAAAAGTTCGTAAGCCTTTGTATATTCATGCCATTTAAAGTAACCTGATCAAAGAGCAAATATTTTACCGGTGTGCTTTTTAATAAAGTCGGGAAAAATCATTCCTAAAATTGGACTTTGAAGAGAATATTTGACCAAATCCTAAAAATTGTTTTCTATCATGGAAACACTTCAAGAGAAGTCTTATTACGGTCTATGCATTTGAGCATCTCACTTGTGCACCATAAGATCCAAGTACGGAGGCCGTTAGTTCGAGCTTTAGGAGTCACTGCTCTAGCCACTGGGCCCGACCTTGCTTTACACAATTCACATTCTGCGATACGTCAATTTGTCCCCTATTGCGTGTCATTCATTCTTTCGAGTTCGCCTTCAATAATTCAGACGGCAATATGGGCGACTTAGGAGTACGAATAGTTGCACGGGATAGGTTTGCCGCTTCCTCACAGTCCCGGCAAGGAAGCGGCAAACCTAACCCGTGCAACTATTCGTGCTCCTAAGTTGTCCATGTTGCCGTCCGAATTATTGAAGGCGAACTCGACGGAGTGAGAGACATGCAATAAGGGGGATAAATTAACGTAACGCAGAGTGTAACGCAAGGTCGGGCTCAGTGGCTGGAGCAGTGATACCTAAAGCTCGAACTAACGGCCCCCGTGCTCGAGTTTCCTGGTACAAGAAATAAAATATAATGCGATTTCAAAACTTCGAGACGTCGATTTCTTGGCTTTTTTGTGGGCATTTTTTGACAAAAATAGTTGCATCGGTTTTTTGCGGTTGCTTTAAAATAGGAATCGATTTTTTAAACCAGAGGATAGTAAATTCGAACCTTTTTCGTCAACTTTTGCTCCTATATTGAAAATGATATAGCGGCAATGATGGTATATGTCTGCAGGCGCTTTTTCATTCTTCCGATCCAAAAACTTGAAAAATCGATTTTTTTTCATTATCGAATTTTCAATCAAAATCGGATCGATTTTTTCTTGAAAATCACCATCCCTGCATTTCTTTCACTACAACTCAAACTTGAAGCGATCGATTTTTTACCATGGATTTTTCATTCAAAATCGGATCAATTTTTTCTTAAAAATCACCATCCCTGCATTTCTTTCACTACAACTCAAACTTGAAGCGATCGATTTTTTACCATAGATTTTTCAATCAAAATCGGATCAATTTTTTCTTGAAAATCGCATCCCTGCATACCTCCCATCTTAACTCAAACTTGAAGAGATCGATTTTTTCACCATCGATTTTTTAAAAAAAATCAGATCGATTTTTAAAAAAAAATCAGATCGACTTTTAAAAAAAAAATCAGATCGATTTTAAAAAAAAATCAGATAGATTTTTTCATGAAAATCGCCATTCCTGCATATCTCCCGCCACAACTCAAACTTGAAGAGATCGATTTTTTTCACCGTCGATTTTTTTATCAAAATCAAATGGATTTTTTCTCGAAAATCGCCATTTCTGCATATCTCCCACCACAACTCAAACTTGAAGAGATCGATTTTTTCACCATCGATTTTTTCTCGAAAATCGCCATCCCTGCGCATATCTCCCACCACAACTCAAACTTGAAAAGATCGATTTTTAATCAAATCAGATCGATTTTTTATCAAAATCAGATCGATTTTTTCTCTAAAATCGCCATCCCTGCATATCTCCTACAACAACTCAAACTTGAAGATATCGATTTTTTCACCATTGATTTTTTAATAAAAATCGTCATCCCTGCATATCTCCCATCACAACTCAAACTTGAAGAGATAGTTTTTTTCACCATCGATTTTTTGATCAAAATCAAATGGATTTCTCTTCAAAATCGCCATCCAAGCATATCTCCCACCACAACTCAAACTTGAAGAGATCGACTTTTTAACCAAAATCAAATCGATTTTTTTCTCAAAAATCGGCATTCCTGCAAGTCTTCCATCATTCATGATCGTCTCAAACGCCAAGCCGCGAATTTTGGAAGACGGTCGGCCTCGGTTCTGAAAATTGAGAACCCCTGCAATCCTGGATCCTTCGCGGCTGATGGCGCTCGTAAATCATGCGAGCGGACAATTGCATCTCGGGCCATTGTTTCAGCGCTCGGATCCACAACCACATCCACTCCTCCTCTAAAAAACCAACCGCGGGGCAGCGTCCGCGATGGATGGACCCCAGCCGAGACTCAAGACCAGACGGGGGGGGGGGGGGGGTGCGGACTCCATAAGCCCATCCGATCCA
The DNA here is from genome assembly GCF_918797505.1 of Bemisia tabaci. Classification (NCBI taxonomy): domain Eukaryota; kingdom Metazoa; phylum Arthropoda; class Insecta; order Hemiptera; family Aleyrodidae; genus Bemisia; species Bemisia tabaci. The sequence goes on along the minus strand of NC_092800.1, from coordinate 43,436,973 downwards.
ACTCCAAAGTAGCGCTCCGCTCCTCCTTTCAGTCGTGATCCTTGCCGCCGCGCGCAAGGACGCTCGCTTTTCGCTTTTCCCCCCGAGTCGGCCTTTGAGGTTAGGTCCACGCCAGTGCAAGTGCATTCGATGCATCCGTCCATGTAGTTCGCGGTTGTGTCTTCGGTGTTTGTTTACGTTCTCGTGTCGAGACCCGCGCGCAATGTGTTCATCCTACAGCTCCCGGAATCCTAGCCGACGTACGAATCAAGTAAATATAAACTTTTTTCTTACGCTGAATTGTGGATGGTAGTGCGTGCGTGTGTGGGTTCCTGAAAATTGCGAGTGGATGGTGACTTGTTCTCTTGGACTGGCCTTTTCGTTTTCTTGACGCTAACGTCTGTGTACAATTATTATTAACAAATTTATGACAAGCGAAGGAGGCAACATAAACAAAGTCTGAAAAACTTGTTTCAGAGTCAGTTTTTCATCTTACTCTAAATTTTTTTTTCCTACGCGAAACAACCTTTGTGAACTTATCGTTCAGGTTCAGAAATTTTGAGGGAACCCACCCCCCCCCCCCGTCCCTCTCTGAGAAGATCCTGTGAAAAGGTCGTACTATCTTTCAGATTTGGAAAAAAGTAGTATAACAAACCGTGAGAAACAATTATAAATCACCAGAAAAATTTTCCAAAAAGGATTTCGTTTTATCAATTCATCTTTTTTTTTTTTTTTTACAAGTTTTCATAAAGTTTTTGTTGGCACCGCGACTTGTACAAGTTTACTTAAGCGTTATTAAGCCAACAAATCATAAAAAGCGTCGGAAAATCAACAATGAAATATGTTTTTTTTTTTTTTTTTTTTTTTTTTTTTTTATCAATTTTGTATTCATAATATTTATTTTTTCATAATTCCTACATTTTTTCTCACGAGTTCTACATAATTTTTTATTAATTCCATAAGTTCGCTACAAAGCACAATGCTGGGATAACATTGTCACAATATGACCAATAGAGGCGGTAGCATTGCTGTCATTGGATTCTTAATCAGTAATCGGCTTTTTTTTAAGACAGTCGGTTTGAAAAAGTAAACATGGGAGGGCAATAAAGTAAAAATAATTACTATAGTGAAGCTGAAATCCATGCAGTGAGTTCACATCGCGCGAGAGATGCGCGAGTGTATGTAGTGCTGCTCTCTTGCCAAAATATCAAATTGCTTGGAATGGAATATGTTAGGGGAAGTAACACAAGGGTGACATACGTGCATGTAACGTCTTATATATCAATTTACACCCTCTTTCAAAGAAAAGTGAGGAGAGTAATAACAGAGGGCGAAGAACTCATATTCCACAAGTCTTACTTTAGGACAAAAATAGAACTGCTCTCAATTTGGTGCAATATCATTTTTTAAATTTTTAAGGCTCGGAAAATTTGGAAACGTGTCTTTTTCAGATTTTTTTGACTTCGTTGCCAATAATGAATTAATTACTTCAACGATGCATTCAAAGGATAAAACTCGAGACTAATAGCAAAGCTGTTCTTGTAAATAGTTCATCAAGGTGCAGTTCGGTTCCTTCGGATTGTTCAATCGAGAGGCGATCAAACGATATCCGTCCCGAAACTATGTGCCAGGAAGTTTCTGTCTGCGCTTTCACTTGCAATTTTATGGTGCTGCACGGGGACAGAGCATGCTTAAGTCCTCAGGAAGGACCCACACTGGAAAAAAAACACATTGGATCTAGAGTCCAGACTCTTGAAAACATTGACAAGAAAAAATACTCTTGATTCAATCGGATTTTTGCTTGAATCAAAACGAAATCCGCTTAAATTAAGAGACTTGGTTCTTGATTTAAGCTAGATTCTGATTGAATCAAGAGTACTTTTTCTTGTCGATGTTTTTAAGAGTCTGGACTCTAGATCCAATGTGTTTTTTTCCCAGTGCATTGAAATAAATTTCCACTTAATTATATCATCATTCCAGCAGTTTCAGAATATTTTGAGGTCTGGAAAATACGAGCCTTGCAAATGGCCCCCAAAAAACTCATTTTTCCGCTCAAAAATCCTGGGCACTGTGCTTTTTTGATATTTGACCGATCCACAAAAAAAAAAAAAAAAAAATCTTCCCCTGCATACGCTACTATTGCCATATTCCTTGTGAGGATGTACAGACTAAACTTTTTCTTTTCTTTTTGTTTCCTCTTTTATACTGTTATTTTGGGGGGGGGGGGGGCGATTCATCCAAAACACAGTGGATGCTCCATACACTGAAAGCAGTGCATTAACATAAAATAATTTCTACGTCTTTAAACTTTTCAAATTCATATTTCTCCACAATAATTGTTTTTATGTCTCTCGTAGTCTCTCTCCTTTTGGATTCGTTTCTCTCCAAAGACACATTATGACAAATTCGAGTTCAAAATCCTACTTTATCTGCCTTGAGTCAACCCACAAACGTGACCCCTGGCATACAAAACCGGCGCGGCGGCCTCTGATTAACTGATCAGTGATTTATGAATTAGCGTTTTCTTTCATTGAGTCATTCGCCCAGTTCTCAAATAATAGTGATTCTCTCCGCTGAGAATTATCTGAACGCAGTATCAGTTGCACCTCGAATTAAACTTTGTCGGTCGGGTTGTCACTGCACCAGTGTTCGAAACTCACGTTTGAGTTTTAGGAGCCATGTAGCGCATCAAGCCCGATTTTTAGGCGCCATTGAAGATTTTTTAGAGGCCAAATTGACTTTTTGCCTATTTATTACGGCACATTTAGTGAAAAGTTAGACGACAGATGTTTTCGTAACAGAACTAGTAAGTAGCTGTAACTTGGGGAAGACAAAAGCACTAAGAATGAAATCGTGAAGAATAGAAAATAGCAAGCTTTCACTTGTAGTGCTGAAAATTCTGGGTTTTTTTCAATTCAGATATATTTGTTTTTCTTTCTTTATGTGACTTCTTGTGAAAATCCAGATTTTTAGGGGGCAATTTTCAGGGGCCACGTTAGCGCAGAGCCTTCATTTTTTAGGCGCATTTGGCGCGTTGGCGCCTATGAGTTTCGAACACTGCACTGCACTGTCTAATTACTGCTCAGTTCGTTCTACAACTGGAAGTATTTATGCCAAACGGAACTATGTGCACTATGACGTGAGCCCTATCATTCATATATTCTTATAGGTCTCAGGGCTCATATCATAGTGCACATAGTTCTGTTTGGCAGAAATACGTCCAACTTCATCGTTAGGTAAATGTTTTAAAAGCGAAATTTTCAAAATGCTCTATTTCAACGCACATATCTCAGAATATCGCAGCCATTTATAACAGAGCGATATTTAAATTGCACATTTTGACTTTAGGCTTTTCTACCATATGAGAATATTACGATTCTAAGTCAGGTAATTAACTTGGAGAAACATTTAAAATTTTCGAATTTTAAAATTTAGTTGAGAGAAACCTTTGCTCTCAGTGGCGTGGCGTGCTCTGCGAGATATCGATTGATCTGCCATTTTTTATGGAAAAGGAACGATAAACAGGGAGTTCGTAACGTACACTTAATAATCGATTCCTTACCATGGCTTCAAACGGGGAAATATCGATAGTCAATCATCCTCGATTCACCGCGATGTTCGCTTTGCTACCATGAATAGTTTTTCTTGGACATGCGTTTTTTTTGTTTTAGCTGAAACCATTTTTACGCTTCATTCGTTTACAGAAAATGATCGAAAAACAGTAGGTACTAAGGCACTATTTCTCAGTGATTTCCTCTTGGCTTTATTGTTAAACGTCACAACAGCTTTAGCACGCCAGTTTGCTGAGAGGCAAGCATGCTAGCCCTTCAGACTCAATTTCACGCTTGAAATTATCGAGAGGGCTGAACAAAGTAATTCAAATTGCTGGAGGTTTAGCATGACCGCAGAGAGCGAAAAAAGCATGATCTCCCCTCCTGCGCGCAAACAGAGATGTAAAATTTCCTGAAATTGTTGACATTCTTGAGACATTTTAGCATTCTCCAGGCACGAGAGCTAAATTTATTCTCGCAGACCCACTACACTCTACACGGATCAATTTTGTGTAAATAGCAAGTTTTTCAATAAAACCAAGAGATATCGTGATCTGAATTATGTGGAATTTTGAACTTTTGATGCTCATTGCGAGCAGATTGCATACACGGGTCATGCGAACTTTCATGGCTTATTTTAAAATTGTAAGGAATGAGGTCAATAAACATGTTGTTTTCATGTATCCCTGAATTAAGAGATAGTACAGAGTAAAAAATGAAAAAGGGAGAGCAAGCAGAAGAAAGAGAAAAAAAACCTTGGAAAAGAGATAGAAAAATAGGAAGGGATAACATGAAAACATAAAAAAATGAAGCGAATAGAGAAAGAGAACGAGAAGAGAGGTAGTGTGAGAGCAGGAGAGAGAGTTATAGAACCTGTTCTTAACATTTTAAGTAAAGAATAACTATATCGATATGTTGCAGGCAATTAATCTAATTAGGAATTGCATCAAATACCTCTGCAGATAGCAAATTTTGTATATTTTTTAAATTGAGTATGCTTTTCACGAAGAGCTCTCAAGGTTTCAATGTGTTTAGAGAACAGTTTATAAAATCTACAAGATTTTTCTCTCTAAATGAGCATGTGTTTTAACAGTAAATATCTGAAAAATGTTGTATTTATGAGAGTCTGTAAATTTTGAGATGAATCTTAGTTCAAAGGCTAGAGATATTTACAGATGCTGTTGCATGATGTACATTTTTACAGTACATTTTCTCAACGCAAATAAATAATTATTCATTCTAAAAATAGCGAAAGAATCAAAATTTTAATCCAAGCAAGATTATTTTACAATCTTCCTGGGTACTTGACAAAATTTCTGATTTGATTGCTAATTTGCCTGGAGCCGAATTTTGTCGGTCCTTTCCACCGTACTTAAGTATACTTAGGACGGATCCCGACTGCACTTAAGTCTGACTCAGCGCTTCTGATTGGCCAGTGGTGAGGTTTGAACTCATCGATGGATGTTGCATTGTTGCATACTCCGTGTGAAAAAGCCGACAAAATTCGGCCCCATTAACAGATACGAAGGGATGAAGTTCCAATGGAGCATTTGCAGGTGTCTGAAATTTGATGAATTTCGTATTTAAGTGGAAACTACTGAGTGAGCTGAACAGGAGAATGCCCTTAGTTCATGAATTGAACAATTATTGTGGAAGATATGACAAAATTATCTAATCTGCAAAAATACGTGTGTTTAATTGGGAAATGCCGCCAGATGACATTACTAGGCGGTGCATTTTCTCACTTTGAAATCTATTTTCCTACTATTTCCCATATCAGAAAAAATTATTGAAAATACTGTGAAATTAGCTCTTTAGGCACTTTCAGATGAGGCATAAAAAATTTGCATGCAAATGCTCCATTTCGGTGAAATTTCTTAGGTTTTTTTTCTTCTTTTTTTCGCAATTCCTCTTTCTATCCTTGCGCGCTCCCTCTAAAGCATCGTTAACCCGAGCGGTTTTCCACAATCCGGCAGAGATGCAACCGTATGCTCATTGTCAGGGGAAGACGTTAGGAGACCGAGATTTGTGTGCCGTTCTAATCTGGATGTCGTCTCGTTGCCGGCGGCGCACAGTGGACCGAGTCAGTGAGAAAGGTCAGACGAAATTTGGAAACTTTTAAAGCTCATAACTTCGTTTTTACACAATCTTGAGGTTCTGAAAGTTGCTCCGTTAGTTTTCTCGTGGAATTTGCTTTCCGAAACACCCCTCAAAATCGAAAATGTGACGAAATAAACATCAAAATTTGCAGTTTTAGTCAAAAATTTTTTGTCCGACCTCTCTGATTGACTCGATCCACTGTGCGGCGCGGCGTTTTGGTGAGCGGCTCGTGCCCTCGTCCCCGTCTCTCGGTCCCGAAATCTAGTCCCTGACTTCCTGTCTGGAAGGCGCAGGCGGGGGTGGAACCGCCTAAGCCCTGGGAGGCCCACCGGAACACGCCGGAGTCGGGGGCCCCGCCGTGACCCGCCCCCTTGACCTCGCCCTCGGCAGGTCAAAATTGACCGGCAGGAGCCGCAGTCAGTGATTACTGATTACTGATTTGCATACAGCTCGCGCCTACGGCTCATCAGTGAGTTGGAGAATCGAGAATGCTACCTATTGTGACTGGCCTGAACATCATTCATCTTGGTCCTTATCATCCTACATCAAGAGACGGGAGTAACTCTGCCGTGCTAAGGAAGAACGCCGTATGAACATTTGAGAGTTGCCAAATTTTCCTTGATAAAACATGTATGTTTGACAACATTCATGCATATTTTTCCTTGAAATTTTCAGAATCTTAGATTAAATTGCGTAGAAAATTATCTGAAAAATTCGACAAAAGATATTCAAATGTTTCCAGTCAATTTGTTTAGTAGGAATTGGCAACGTCTAAAGGCTCTTACGGCGTTGTTCGTTAGCACGGCAGTACTGTCATGTGCATCGATGATCAAAGTGCGACATCACGTATGTCCGTTTGCAACGTTGAAGACTCCTTGTTATACTTGAAAATTTCTTTGGGAAGATTCACAGAGAGAAATTCCAAAATAACTCTAGCCTTCGGTTGACAATTTCGAAAGAAACTTCCAGTAGTTTTCTTGAAGAAATTTAATAAAACATGAGTGCTGAATACCAACGACGCAATTGGAGGACTGCATTTTCCATAGTCTCCATTGTTTTCTGCGCTAAATTCACCGCAAACTATACCAAAATCAGTACGAAATTTGCACTGGTTTGTGTTTCACTTCCTATCATTAACTAAAAATAATACAAGAGCACAACTCAAGTTAATGTCTCAAAAATTCCCTTGATTTTTCTTCTCTGTCATACTAGAATATTCTGTATAAATTTCAAGCTATAAAGTTGACCAGTTCCTCAACGAAATAACAAACTAGGAGCGAAGATTTTAAAACACCAAAATGGAGATATACGTGGTTTTGCACTTCCGCCATCGATATGTCGGGGGCAAATAGCAATCGCCAGCAATTTGCAAGCGGCATGAGCATTATTGTGTCAAATTGCAATATACACATCGACTTGGTAAAGGTTTCATTGGAGAAAAACTTCTGAAGCATGGCCTCGGTTTAGAGCGCCTTCAAATCCGGGTGATACTCTCTGCGTTGACAGGCAGTTAGTTTAGTTGCCTATACGAGCCCAACCCAACTAAGGTCTTTGATTCCACAACATGTACTCACCAGTGTGCTAGCTGGTATTGTGCTATCAAGCTGAAAAGAAGTCTGTTTGAATCCCAAAAATACTAAATACATGTATAGTAATACAATTTATAAGATCGTTCTCCTTTAAAATTAAAAATTTTTTGGCAGAAAAACAGAAACTACTGCTTATTCATAGGCACAACTTTACAAACAATGTTCTGCCGTGCTAAGGAAAAACGCCGTATGAACCTTCAGACGTTGCCAAATTCCATTCGTTAAAATACAAATTTATGTGTTAAATCTGTGATTATTATTTCCAATTTTTCAGACACTTCTTTCGCAGTTAAATCTAAAATATCTGAAAATTTCAAAGGTAAATATTCACAACTTTCCTCATAAATACGTGTTTTATCCGGAGACATTGGCAACTCTCGAATGTTCATACGGCGTTCTTCCTTAGCATGACAGTGTTATCGTGTTGGCGCCCTCCTGGCAAATGCGATCCAAATGTAGCCCGGTTTACCTGAGTGTTGAGTGGTGCTTTCAATTCTTAAGTGAATTTCCAACTCGTAAACATCAAACGTTTGCCGTATCATCGTGTGGACTTCATAATCTTCGTCATCATAAGCTAAAACGTCTCTACATCCCTCAACCTCTTTAATTCGTATTCGTCACCATGACGACGATGGCAATAAAGTTAACAAGACTCATCATCTTCAATGTGAGCCTTACGCTGTTAAATGATTCTATCCCCCAAGAAGACGATCCGGCTTAGATCATGAATTAGCCGACGCACGGTGGATCGAGTTAATGGGGGAGGTCGAACATGAATTTTTTGTCTAAAACTGCAATTTTAGTTATTTATTTCGTGAGATTTTAAAGTTCAAGGGGTGCTTCCTCAGTAAATTTGACGAGAAAACCAATGGTACCGCTTTCTAGACCTCTACGTTTTGTAATGATAGAGTTTTGAGCTTTTAAATTTTCAAAATTTTGTCCGACTTCTCCCGTTAACTCGCTCCATTGTGCGACGTAATCGCCAAGGGACCCGAATTACGAAAATAAACTGCAATAAAAGAGATGCGTCCTCCCAATGAAAGGATTTTAATTCGGGAGAGACGACAGACATGTTGCGAAATCCTCTACGCGTCGAGAGAGGACAGTGTACATGGGGTCGATGAACGAATGTGTTGCGGCATACAGAAGAAGAATAATGTATTTACATGGAAAAGTTTTAAAACCGCGTATCTGCTTGAAATAGATCTTACGAGTGCGCACGCGGCACCAGTGGCGTGAATTGCGATGTATCGATTGTTATGCCATTTAAACCTATGGTAAAGAATCGATTATTAAGGTGTTCGCTGCGAACACCCTCTTTATCGATTCTTTTCCATAGGTTTAAATCGCATAAAATCGATACATCGCAATTCACGCCACGCCACTGCGCGGCACGTGCCGCCTCGGCATTATAATTGGATGTAAACCTCGTATTTCCATTGCATTGCGGTGTTTCAACATTTCCGCCTCTAATTTTCAAAGAGCACCAAGCTAACTTTATGGTTTGAAATTTTTACAGAATATTCTGCTGACACTGAAAAAAAAAAAAACAAGGAAGATGTCAAAAAATTACATTGACCATAGTATTCCAAAGGAGAAATCAAGGGTGACAAGAAGTCTGCAACGTGTAAAACGGAAATACGTGGTTTTGTACTTAGGCCGTCGATATTGAATTACGATGTGAGGCTTATGACTTTGATTTGAATAAATCTAAGTCGCTCGTGGTTTCTACTAAATTGAAACAAACCTCTCAGAAAAATCACAGGTGTGCGCATTTAATGCTGAAACTCCTGTTTCAAACAGATTAAAATGCCAAATTCAATTGAATTTAATTGATTTTAATCTTATTTTAAAACATCTACTCTTGGTTTCACAATGAAATTAATAAATCCGTTGAAAACAATTTAATTTTCATTCAAATTAAAAAAAAAAAAAAATGAAAATAGTCTACTACTACGTTGTATACTTCTACCATATTTTGAAGCACCCAGTAGAAAAAAAAAAAACTTCTGGAAAAGGTTTCGGATAACTAATCTTGTGTAAATCATATGTTAAATCCATGTTTTTTAAAATTTTAATTACTTTTAATTTAAATCAAATGATAAGCGTGTGTAACGCAATCTCAGATGCGAAAATTTCTGAGCAAATAACATGTTGAAAAAGACTGAAATGGAGGTAAGATGAATCAGACATTGTCCAGAGCTCGAAACAGGGTTCGCTCATTTATAACTGCAGCCGATTCGATAGTTCTTTTCTCTCGGCAATTTCCGCTTCTGCCGACAATAAAGACATAGTTTCGAATGTATGAATGGATGCGTCACGGGGCATTCCCGGCGTGAGTAGCGCGGACTGGCGCTCAGGGGGCAGGGTCAGTGCTTCACTGTTATCCTCGATCGGTGCAAGTTCAACGAAAGTTGGGGTCCAGCCGCAGCCTCCGGCATGGCACATCGCGACGCGCGGTGCGTGGGTCTCCGGCGTCGCGACGCGTGGCGCGTCACGCAGTGGCGCTTAAGCCGGGATTTCCTACAAATGCTTATCGGCGCGGTTCGGCAGCGCCCAGCGCCAATTGTCATAAGAGCCCGTGTTAAAAGTTACTTTCGTCAGGCGTCAACACCGCCTCGGAGGCGGTGTTGACGCCTGGCGAAAATAAGACGTTTACACGGGCTCTTACGACAATCGGCGCTGGGCGCTACCGACCCGCGCCAATAAGCATTTGTAGGAAATCCCGGCTTTAGCAGCTGATTGCCAAGACTTCGATGACGGCGCCGTTAATCGAATCAACGCCCGGTGTTGCCACCAACTGAACCATTGAAAAAGCACTTTGGACCCGAGAACCGTCATGTAGCTCTTGCATATCGACAATGCACTGAAAAAAAAATCTCGGTGCATTTACCAAGAAAAGGGTAAAATTACCAAGAATTCAGGGTTCTATTTGAGCCCAGTTTTTTCTTGGTAAAATTATCATTTATGGAATTGGTAATTTTACCGAGAGGTCTCGGTAAAATTATTGACTTTCTCGGTAATTTTACTGGACCCCGGTAAAAACGCCATTATTTTTTATCGGCTGTGGTAGAATTACCGAGATAAAATGGCAAAGTTACCGGGAATTGGTTACCAATAAAAGTGGTATTCTTACCTGAAAAAAAACGTAAAAATACCGGTTTTTAGGTAACCTTAACAGTCTGTCTTGGTAAAATTACCAATAATTGGTAAAAAAAAGTGAGATGGTAAAGGCACCAACGGACCTTAGTAAAAACGCCGAGAATTTTTTTTTCAGTGTGAAACTCCCAAACCACGTATCTCTTTTGTGGTGTTTAAGAATCCTTGCTCCCATTTTATTTTTTTGAAAGAGCACAAATCAATATCATTTCTTGAAATTTTTACAGAGTTTTCTTTGAATAAAGAGGGAAAACACGGAAGTTTTAAAGGATTGAAGTTAAGTAGAGTTCCATTTAAAAAATAAATTACGACAGGAAGTCTACAACGTCGCAATCCGAGATACGTGGTTTGAGAGTTTCACTGTCGATCGGGGAATTGTGATTTACGTACTGAATTATAAGTAAAATTTCATGAAGAACATGATGGTGTCATTGGTTTTCTCTGAAACGAACTCCAAAGCTCAAAAAAGCTCTCAAAGTTGAAATCATAAAGGAAGACTTACCCCACGTATTGCCGTTATTACCTTTCTGCAATATTTTTGAAATTTTCCATGACAGATAACTTTCTCACTCTTCACAGAAAAAAATGGATGGTGCTGACGACAGAACCTTTTGTTCATACGGCTCCCACAGTTTCTTTGTTACACTTACAGAACTTTTCTGTTGTGAGAACAGAACTTCTGTCGTGGGAACAGAGTACTCTGTTCCCACGACCAAAAGTTCTGTAAGTGTAACAAAGAAACTGTGGGAGCCGTATGAACAAAAGGTTCTGTCGTCAGCACCATCCATTTTTTTCTGTGTTAACCATTAGTCCAGGCAAACAAGGAAAAGAGCCTGCAAAAATCCCGGGTAGCAATGTTTTCATCGATTCCTATGTAATTTTTGACGCTGAATCCGAATTTCAACTTTGCGCCATTAAATTCGGACCGGAAAGTTGCCAAATTTGGCAAAAATGGCCTAAAATCGGACTTTTTTCCGGATTATGGCCTGTAACTTGCCAAAAATTGATCTGACGATAAAATTAATTATTTTCAGAAATAAAGCTCGTTAAATTTCCTATAAAAAAGTTCCTATACACTTTTTTGCTCAAGGCAAAATCAAGCGCGCTGGCGGGCTCCGAACTTTGTAAAATGTGCGAAAATTGCGCATACTGTAATGTGTTGGGTTATCCTTATTATTTACATCAATTCATTTCACTAAGTGTAAATTTTATCATCTTCACTTAATTTGTCCAGAAATTACTCGTCGGACGATTAAAACAGGAGACATCGGGCAAAAACCGCGAAAAACACAATTTTTGCTCATTTTTCAAAGTTCAGAGCCCGCCAGCGCGTTTGATTTTGCATTGAGCGAAAAAATGTATAGAAACTTTTTTATAGGAAATTTAATGAGCTTTATTTCTGAAAATAACTAATTTTATCGTTAGATCAATTTTTAGCAAGTTATAGGTCATAATCCGGAAAAAAGGCCGATTTTAGGCCATTTTTGCCAAATTTGGCAACTTTCCGGTCCGAATTTAATGGTGCAAAGTTGAAATTCGGATTCAGCGTCAAAAATTACGTAGGAATCACTGAAAGCATAACTACCCGGGATTTTTGCAAAAACCGGGAAAAAACGCGATTTTCGTTCATTTTTCAAAGTTCGGTGCCCGCCAGCGCGCTTAATTTTGCCTTTCGCAAAAAAGTGTATAGAAACTTTTTTATGGGAAATTTAACGAACTTTTTTTTTAAAACAACCAAATTGTCGTAAGATCAATTTTGGACGAGTCACAGGCCATAACCCGCAAAAAACCAAATTTTCGCTCATTTTTCAAAGTTTGGAGCCCGCCAGCGCGCTTGATTTTGCCTTGAGCAAAAAAATGTATAGGAACTTTTTTATAGGAAATTTAACGAGCTTTATTTCTGAAAATAACTAATTTTATCGTCAGATCAATTTTTGGCAAGTTACAGGCCATAATCCGGAAAAAAGTCCGATTTTAGGCCATTTTTGCCACATTTGGCAACTTTCCGGTCCGAATTTAATGGCGCAAAGTTGAAATTCGGATTCAGCGTCAAAAATTACATAGGAATCGATGAAAACATTGCTACCCGGGATTTTTGCAGGCTATAGCCCTTTTCATGGCTTATTTGCCTGGACTACATGTTCGAATCGATGGAAATAAATTTCATGAAGAACATGATGGTGTCATTGATTTTTCTGGAATGAACTCCAAAGCTCAAAAAAAGCTGTCAAATTTGAGTTTGTAAAGGAGGAGTTACCCCATGTATTGCCGTTATTACCTTTCTGCAATCTTTTTGAAAGTTTCCATAACAGATAACTTTCTCATTCTTAACCATGTTCGATCGATGGAAATGTATGACTGTGAGAGGGCATGGGAATCTTGGTTCAATCATCAACACCAAGTCATTACGATGTGCAGGATCTAGGAAATCGATGGAAATTTTCTCATGTTTGTGAATCAACTGCCGATTCCATCTCGGTAGACACGTGTGCTGATTAGCCCACGCAGTCTTATGCATAGTCCAATTCTGGCAACGTTTCCGTTCATTCATGGTTTCTTTGATTTTCCCCAAGCATTCATTGGGGCTTCCGGCGCAGTAGTAGCGCAGAGCAAGGTGGATTCATAGATGCCCGCAATTCTCAATGAATCAGATCCGGTTTGAGTTTTACTTGTTCAGACGAGTCTTTTGACTTCAGTGCCTTGTATCTTAATTAACGTTGATTGGATTACCTAACAAAGTTCATTTCGTCTAATTTCATCCGAAGCAAGCGCCTGGTTTCTCTGACAGAAAGTCAGGGATTGAATGGACCCTTGATCTCCTCATTTGGAAGTTTGAAAGTCCCCGCGCAGTGTGTTATTGCTAAAAAGCTACATTCAATAAAGTATAGACGACTGCACTGGAAAAAAAAAACCACATTGGATCTAGAGTCCAGACTCTTAAAAACATCGACAAGAAAAAGTACTCTTGATTTAATCAGAATCAAGTTTAAATCAAGAACCAAGCCTCTTAATTTAAGCGGATTTCGTTTTGATTCAAGCAAAAATCCGATGGAACTTAAGAGTATTATTTCTGATTTTTTCTTGTCAATGTTTTCAAGATTCTGGACTCTAGATCCAATGTGTTTTTTTTTCCAGTGTGGCATTTTTAATGAACTTATAAATTTTCTACTTGAGGGGCTTTAAAAAGTTCAGATATCATCATCTCCCGGCCAAAGTAGCACAAGCGCCATGCGACGTTTCAAAAATGCCGCCGTCATCTTATTTTTTACAGCGAAATTGTTCAACTAAGCTGTCCGAAAATTTCACTGAATTTTCTTTGTGCTGCCGATAAAATTCAGTGAAATTTTCAAACAGATTCAACTAACAATTTCTTTGTAAAAAAATAAAATGGCGGCGGAAATTTTGAAACGTCGCATGGCGCTTGTGATACTTTGGCCGGAAGGTGACGGTGTAGCCTCATTAATTTTTTTTAGCATTACTTGATATTACGTTACTTTGAATATTCCTTGATAGTTTTATTGCATATGGTTTATTTCTACTACTACAAAAAAGAAATATAACGACAAAAACAGTTGGGCCAACTATCATATCGTCTAATATTACAACTTTCATTTTTGGTCCGACACGACGTGACGCGCGTTTTAAAGGCTCCAATTATTAAATTTTTTTTTAAACCGATGATGATAATTTCCAAACATGTCCTATTTTCTCCTTTGTAGCCAGCCTCTATATATATTCAATTTCATCGTTAAGGAAGAAAGAGGAAGAAACAAGCACGCCAAATGACATTAACGCACATCCTAGTGCGATTCACGATCACTAGGGCGCCTACAGTATTTTGCATATGCAATCCGCACATCCGTCAAGTTTGAATAGTTGCATCCAGGCGCTTTCATTGCCACAACGTCGCTTTCTGTATGTTGCCTTTACTGCACGCGCTGTATTTCCTTAAATGTGTACATGAGCGATACTATCAGAGTTGGTATTGCCCCGTGACGTCTTAATTTCAGAAATTTATGATTCAATTCGATTAAAGCTTGAACATCAATACATGCAGTGATAGTAATCAAATTATCAAGTTTAAATATTAATGAAATCGTTAAGTAACGGAAATGAAACGTTCACAAAATGATGCGCACATCATTACCGCAATCCAAATCACAATTTTAACGACCCATTTGATCTACATGAGCCGAAAATATGTGTTATGAAAACCACCTCTCTTCGATGCCAAATTACCTCTCCGCACATACGTCTATCCAATCATAAAAGGCAACCGTATCTCATCAGATCAGAGAACGTTAGAGGTAGGATCGTTTGTCTAAAGCAAGCTCAAATCGCAAAGAGCCAAGCGAAATAAGTTCATTTGAATTTGTACATGTCTACGAATTTGTCCTGGCTATAGCGACTTCGTATAATCTAGGGTTTACGCTGAAATTTAAATAGAATCATTTCCGTGAACATTGTCCAATTGCCTGCACAGATGCGTTTTCTTTCTTCTCGGTTGAATCCAATCCAAGTTCCAAAGATCCTCTTTTCTTTTGCTGCCTCCCGCGTAATTTTTGTCAGCTAACTCCAAATCACAATTCGTCGCCTCTCTGGCGTAAGGGCATATGTCAATCTCCACATGAGCCCCGCAAAGTGTAAAGTTATACGTAGAACAAGGCTCACGTGGCAATCAAGATACGCCCTTACTTCAAAGGAACGAGGAATTAGCCGAACCCGCGAAAGGATGAGTTATTTCAGGAACCCCACGAGCGAAAGCGGTCCGCTTTGAAAGCAGTACCGAGGCTTGAATAATTGACTATCGATATTCCCCCATTTGAAGCCACGGTAAAGAATCGATTATCAAGGTGCTCGTTGCGAACACACTGTTTATCGATTCTTTTCCATAGGTTTAAATGACAAATCAATCTATGTATCGCAAAGCACGCTGTCTGAAAGCCCCGAAATCGAAGCCCGAAACAAATTGAGCGACAGCCAACTGGTGCACTTTTGTTTACTACGTGCCGACGCGGCTCGCCTAGCAGTGCAGTCGACTTTAAATCAAATCTCAGTTTCCGGATGTGTAGCTGCACCGATTCATAGATTTCGACGGCGAAAGGGGGGTCGGGGGTCAGGGTTAGGGTGGAGCGGGGGAGGGGGAGGTCCCTGGAGCACGAGACGGAAGGGGGGAGGGGGAGGGTGGGAGTTGAATAACCGCGGTCGCAGGAAGAGCCGCGATGTAAACATAGACCCATGCTTGGTCTCCCCACATCGACGCTATTGCCAACTAAACGGAGGTTCCCAATTTTCCGAGACTTTCTGGCCCATAAATCTTCCCCTAATTGGGTCACTTGAGACAAAGGGAGGAGGAGGAAATGTTTTTTCAAAGAAAATAAACGAATTTTTAAAATAGTGATAAATTACCTAAAAAATTAACTTAATAAGTGAGAATGTCAATTGGACTACATGCTGCGATAAGAAACAACCATTTCCAGCTTTTCCAAAAAAATAGCCTAACCTCATAGGGAAGCTAATAGCAATTGCGTTGTTTGTACAGTAAGCCAGAAACAGTAGTTTATAATTGCAAAATTTAGTCCAGCTAATGAGACCCAGGGTTCTTCTACATGTCACTTCTGCAATGTGGCGCTTCGGAACACCCAACTTCAAAGACAAATTGTGTCTGTTTCCACACATCATTGGGCTAACTGATATCTTTAAATATCTCCTGAGTCTTAATCATATTTAATCTCGAATATGATCTTTCTAATTTAGCATGTTTCTTTTTTTGTATTAAAGAGGTTCTGAGATGTGAGTTTGTCTGCAGCCTTAACTTCGGCAATTTTTTCGATGAATTTCACATTATTTTTTTTAGAAGCTTTCTGCAAAGCAAGACCTAAGGGGGTGTTCAGAAAGCAAAGGCGCGTATGAGAGCGGCAGCAAAAACAAACTATTTAACTCAGCGAGTTTTTTTAAGAAAAAAAATGTTGATGCGGGTAACGGACGTAAGAAAAAAGTAACGTTTTATGTAGATGTATCTCTACACTATCCTGTCCTCATTACTGCACTGTATTACTCACAGTGCACATTTGAGCCACAATTGTAGGGTTTGTTATTTATCTGTATTTTTACAAAAGTGCACCTAGCTCATCTGGACTGCATTTTGCAATTTGGAACTATAAATTTTATCTCGGTTTGAAAACAACGTATGTGTCATTATTTTCCCTATGCACATAAGTGTTTTTCCAGAAGAGCCAGAATTTATAGTTCCAAATTGCAAAATGCAGTCCATCTTATAAGCGATTTGTGTTAAAGTCAAAATCTACAGGTATTTGGCATTTTATGTTTGAACTATTTCTCTATAACCTCTGTTCACCTCATCTCAATATGAGAACGGTAATATATGGCTGTTACCGTTAACCCATAATCTAGCTCTCCTGACCTTTCTTAAGTAGCGTGACTAAACTACTGCTCAATCGGCAGCATAGAAGCAATGTTGCCTGTGTCCGGATCCGCATGATATTAATTCATTTTCCATCGCTTCTTAAGCATCATTCATCTCGTTGCTGATGCTTTCACGGTCAACATCAAATTTTGATCCAGTGTTGACCGCAAATGAAAGCTTAATCCAAAATTTGGCCAAAACTGCACAGATTTTCAACCAACCTGGTTGCTCAACATCTCAATCGTCACAGTCAAATGGACGTATTTCTGCCAAACGGAAGTATGTGCATTATGACGTGAGCCCTGTTATGCATATATTTTTATGGGTCTCAGGGCTCATTTCTGACTTCACATAGTTCCGTTTGGCAGAAATACGTCCAAATGGTGGAAAGTTAACCGAAGAAACGCATTCAACTTGTATCAAAGGCTCAGATAAAAGACGAATTGTATCGAGTGGAAATTTATTTCGTGTGAGTGACTCTTTTAGCTTGGCCGAATGGAGTGTGATGATGCTCTAAAATTTCTGTATGGCAATGAGTTCCCTAATCTGAATGCGGGGAGACTCAGTCCAGAGCTGGATTCGGTTGTCTTCTCCTGAGTGTGTGGCTGTGGCCTCTATTTTTAGGCCCCTTGGCCCTTGCTTGATGCACTTATAGTTGCCGCCTGCCGCCGCCATCTCCACCACCACCTCTAACCTCAAACTCGCCCTGCCCAGCAAACTTTGTCATTATTCTTAAAAAAGTAAAGTCAAAATATCCTAAAGTCCGTCCGATTCAGAGAAGGGACGATTTTCACTCAGCAGCCCCTGGTGATAATTGACGAACATCACGTCAAGTTCATTTGTCGAATATGCAGCAAGCTTGTTTGACAAATCACTCTCATCTATAAAAAAACAAATCATTTAAGCTCGTCTGACGAGATGATTTTTAAATGATCGTCATTCCCTTTTTCATGCCCCTATAATGCGAAACTCTCGTCCTAGTGAATTAAAAGTCCTTTCGATGCTCCTTGACATATTGACAAACAGTGCTTAAATGCAATTTGAAGGTGAACCTTTGAATAATATTCAGAAAACAAGGACATACATATGATAATTGGACGTATTTCTATCAAGCGGAACTACGTGCATTAAGACATGAGCCCTAAGTTGATACCCATAAGAATATATGCATTATAGGACTCATACATGTCACAATGCACATAGTTCCGTTTGGCAGAAATACGTCCAATTCGTTTTCAGAAAGTCTACGTACGTGGAACATGACATATTACAGTATGAAATTATGCATGCACATTCCTCTAAGGGTTTGTTTCATCATACGTAATCCATGCGTGAACGCAAGAATTTTCGAATTCGCACATGCGCGAGAAAGTGGCGAAACCAGAAATATTTAAAAGGTGTGGGAATGAGGGTTCTGAGGTTAAAGTTCCTGAAAGTCACAAAATTACGTATTTTTGAGAAAATATTCCAGCCACGAGGGGGATGGTTCATACCCCTAAATTTACCACCCTCCTCTTACCTTTATCACTGGCGTGAGTCAACTATATTATGCACCCGAGCACCAGTGGCGTGGCGTGAATTGCGATGTATTGATTGTTATGTCATTTAAAAATATGGTAAAGAATCGATTATTAAGGTGTTCGCTGCGAACACCCTGTTTATCGATCCTTTTCCATAGTTTTAAATGACATAACAAGCGATGTATCGCAATTCACGCCACGCCACTGCCGAGCACCTGTCCGACTCTTACTAGACTAACAGTAAAACTTAAAATAAGGTACGCACACATACTGTCGTGCTAAGGAAAAACGCTGTATGAGCCTTCAGACATTGCCAACTTCTTTTGACAGTCATGAATTTTCGAGGAAATTATTTAGGTACTTTTCTGCTGATTTTTCAGAGAATTTTGTTAGTTAATTAATCTAAATTTTCTGGAAATTTAAAAAAAGAATAATCGTAACGATCCTCGAAAGTATGATCTTTCTAAGAGTAAATTCGGCAACATTCGAATGTTCATACGGCGCACAGTGGATCGAGTCAATTAGAGAGGTCGGACATGAAATTTTAGACGAAAATTGGGAATTGTGTCGTTTATTTCGTCACATTTTAAAGTTCTAGGGGCGCTACTAGAAGAAAATTTCACGAGGAAACCAATTGAACCACTTTTAGAACTTCAAAGATTTGTATAAATGGAGTTATAAGCGTTTAAAGTTTCCAAATTTTGTCCGACCTCTCCTATTGACTGGATCCATCGTGCGGCGCGGCGTTTTTCCTCAGCATGGCACCATAGTCGTTGAATATTATGTAGACTGCGGAGTAAGAAGAGCTGCTTAACAATGTCGCAATTAATTGTTTCCTAAAAGCACGTGAAGATTCTTGACAAGTCATCCCAAAGCGTAGGCACCACTTGAGTCATTCGCTGAAACTGTTCGTCTATTTTGGAAGGACAGTAGAAACAGCTTGGACCGGATCCAGAAAAATGCACATCATCTGCTCCAGTAAACCAATGATTTTTTTCTCTCAGTTTTATTCTTTTTCGCATAAACCCGCGTGGAAATGGAGATTGATCAAACAGCATGGTTTCGAATGAGCAAGTTTGGGCAATATTATTTTAGGGTAAATTAACTATAGTAGGGGAATGGAGACATTGTGCACAAAAATTTTATGCTTCATCTGAGAGTGCCTAATAAGCTGAGTTTGCAGTGTTTTTCATAATTTTTTTCTGACATACAATATTTGAGAAAAATTGATTTAAAAGCGAGGAAATGTGCAGCATTATGGCGCCTTCTGGCTGCATTTTCCATTGAAACACGTATCACATATATTTTAGCAGGTTAGGTTATTTTTTCATATCTTCTCCAATAATCGTTCAATTTAGAAATCAAGGATATCCTTATGCTCAGTTTTCCTAACAGTTTCATTTTAAACATGGAATTCACAAAATTTACACCTGCAAATTCTCCATTAGAGTAATTTGTTCAATGATTGAACGTACAAACAGAGTTTTCATCCCCCCCTCCCCCCGAATAATACCCTCTGCGGGAAGAATCGTCGGAGCAATTTTAGTATTCAACAGTACCATTCCGTTTGAAATAGGGCAACTGAGATTTGACGACTGTGAAGCTGCAATCATCCATCAATGCATCATCGGAAAAATATGCTCCATTTTATTTCTGAAGGAACGTTAAGCCTTTTCCGCCAGGATATAAAATGCCTCCAAGAGGCGCCATAAAAATGGTTCACCGAGCGCCCGTGTTTGCCAAGTCGATCGCACGCATGAGGAAATTCCTATACCTAAGGTTCTCCTATCAAAATGTTTACTTTGAGTCACAGCCAAGCAGCAATGCACTGATTCAGAGTTATAATACTCACCGAAATTAAAAGTAGAGAAGGAAGATTCAGCATAGTAGGCTGTTGATTTACGGGCTTCAGTTCCATTGAAATCATTATAGTTTAACTTGTTTTAATCTCGAGTGAGAATGTGGGGCATATTTTTTGAAAAGGTTAGACCCTCATAAAAGCGTTGCAACACTCGTTGTACAATATCGAGGGCTAACGAACAAAACCGCTTAACTGACAATTTTGGCGAAAAAGAGTAGCGACTTTGCCGCATTCTATAATACCAAATACGCAAGCTGATAATTTTAGTTTTTTTTCAGTTCTGCGTGCGAGGGAGCGGAGTGGAACCCACTGAAGAGCACCTCACTGGAAAAAAAAAAAAAACACATTGGATCTAGAGTCCAGACTCTTGAAAACATTGACAAGAAAAAATACTCTTGATTCAATCAGATTTTTGCTTAAATCAAAAGAAATCCGCTCAAATTAAGAGGCTTGGTTCTTGATTTAAGCTAAAATCCGATTGAATTAAGAGTATTTTTTCTTGTCGAGTGTTTTTAAGAGTCCGGACTCTAGATCCAATGTGTTTTTTTTTTTCCAGTGCTACATAAAATGCATGTCAGCAGAGTAATCCAGCAAAAGTTTCAATTTCACTGGGGCTCTTAATGCACAACGGTCAAATAATACAATCGATACCTACATCGATTGTATTGAATTAGATTTTTTTAAAAAAAATGTGACCCTCCTGTGATAATAGTGCAAATAGAGGTATTTTTGCTAAAATGAGCTGTAAAATAGCTCGAAGCCAATCGCTGGATCGATAACTTTCTCTGACGTAGGTCGGAATCCCTCTATTGTGCAACTTCTTTTCTTCCACTCCGTTTCTTTTACGGAGTAATTTTAATTCAGGCTTCCTCGAAGACCGCTGGCTAACCGCCACTGAAATTTTTAAGTAACTATCCTCCGTATTTGTTCGAAATGCATTCATAATCAAATTAAATCGTTCGGTCTCAAATTATTCGTATGTATTGAGGCTAGAAAAATGGGGTACAAGGACGATTTGGCAGGAGACCTAAAACTTTTGGACGGGGCTTCGCTGTCCGATGGTTTTCCCTCCTAACGATTATCCTTGGAGGAATTTTTCGGTTCAATTATTTTAATAGCATTCGGCCGTTTATCGCTGTTTTCTCCATTCAGATTTATTTTTTAATTTATTATCAGTCTCTCGGCCTACCTATGCATTATTTATTTACAAGCCTGTTTGGTTAGAACCGTAGTTTTATTGCCGAGGGGTGGAATTATTTAGGTTATGGCTTATGTGCGTCTGATACATAAAAAACACAATAGAAATAAGGGCGTATAAGAGGTATGTGTAGCTTTTTCTTGCTGTGAAGTTTGGTCGCCCCATTTTTCTTTTTTCTTTTTTCTTTATTCTTTATTCTTATCATTTCTCTTTTTGTTCTTCTTTTCTTCTTTTCTTTCTTTTCTTCTTTCATTTGTTTTTCTTTTTTTATTCTTTTCTTTATGCAAGCCATTTTGGCAGACTGTTTAACTCACCTACCCTGTAAGCTAACCTCTCATCCCTCTTCTTAATTATGGAAGCCTGCCTCCATTCTCCTCCCCAAATTTTCCGACCACATAACGCAAAAAATCTAAAAATTACTGTGAAATTTTTTTTATTGGAACTTTTTTTTAGATAGTGAGAGCCCACTTAAGCCTGAACCTTTCCCCTCACGAGTCCTTCCCCCTTAATTGGTTTACGTAATACTTAAACGGCCCTTATTTGAAATTAAACTTGCATTGTTTGTCAGTTAATAACGCCTTTGACTTAGGACACAAAGGTCTTCTTACTTTATTTGTTACGCTATTCCGGAGACAAGACGTTTCAATAAAGAAAGTGAATTCACATTTAACCTTTACTACATCATTTTTTAGAGGAACTTGCTACAGCCAGAACATTTTACTTCGGATCAATAACCTTGATTCTTTGCCGATGTCGATACTTTTCCATAATGAGCTCTAACCAGTGTCATCAATGCACGAATGATCTTTCGAATTTTTTCATGAGCCACAACGGAAGTGAGGGTAATTTTACTCTAACGTTGGCTACACCGTGTCTGTCGGCGCGACGAGACGGCTGACATTTTACGGTTGATGGTGTTTTGATTTGATGCATTTCACCACACCTTTATTTTGCGTGCAATTGTCTCGAGATGAAAAAGATAAATGCCACCCGACTCACGACGTTAGACAAGTATAATAATCAGATGGAAAGCATAGTTTAAACGTGCGGTGAGATCGCCAAGTAATAAATCACGCATTCGCTACGTCTTTAAAACCTTAACCTGCCAGCTTTACCGAAAGAAAGGATGCCTCAAATTTTGCTTGAACTCTCCTTAATCGAAGTAATCATTGCCTTTTTACGATAAATCCCACTGCGGAAACGCTATTTCACGTTTCTCTTTCTGCCACACTCGGTCTAAGTGATCAAAGCAGTTACCAAAAAAATAACATGTAGATGGTCCATGTGCGTGGATACGTTCATCATTCATTCAAGCATCAATAATTCATCTAAGAATGTAGGTACGTCATTTTTAGGATGAGCGAAAAAAGAATAGGCATTGTCTACATACTCACTCAAGAAAGCATTACCCACTTATCCGCCGAAAAAACCATGGAAGGGAATTATTATTTTTATTCGGTATTTACTTTAAATTATGGAGACTTGAATAGAACAGACATGTCATCATCAAAACCGTCTGGTTTAGTTTAACGTAATGAATTGCAAGGCAATATTTTCAGATGGTTTAAGATTCAAATCCGCGAATAGACAACTCTTACTGCATTGAGGCTGCTCTCTGGCCTATCTTTGAAACTGAAGGCGGAACAGCAATGCGCGCAATTCCATACCCACATCTCTATGTGTCAATTTTGTTACCTCCAAAGGTCGCAGTAATAATATCCTTTCACAATAAAGTTGATTAATCTCGGACTAAAATCAAGGAATAATTGTTTTATCGTTTAAAAAATAAGGGTTTTTTTTTTTTTTTTTTTTTGGCTGGCTTATTGGCCTCTGTTCTGTCGGGAGCCTACAGCCATCTATAGAGTAGATAGACATCAGGGCTATAGGGACATCCATGCTCCAGGCTTTTCAAATTTTCAGGGATTAAGGCCGACAAGAACCTGAAAAATAAGGTAAAAGTAGGTAACTTAACACCCTCACAGATCTCAGCTTATTGTGAAATTTGCGACTCCTGTTTCGACTGACACTACTTTGCGAAACACAATGAGCCAAAAATAACAACCAAAGAACGGATGGAAGGAGGGGCTGGATGAATTCGTTCAATTACTGAGGCCAAACCGCAAAAAAATGTGTCTCGCGGAGCACCTCCACATTAGATAATTTTGGCACGTCCCAAGATACGAATCTTGGATCCATCGCGATTTCCTCTCTCCCTCCTCTCCTGTAACACTGGAGGAACACATTTCCCTGCCCCCTCCCCTCCGGAAACAAGGACACAGACGCAGCATCGTCTTCCAATCGTGACATGCAGCTGTGTATCATGTCCAGTTTTAACTTAACCGTTTTCTCAATGTACCATGCCTCCCGAAAGCCACTGCAGGGCTTCGACTCCAGGACTGCCAATTTGTGTCGTAAAATTAAGTTATTTTCGAGGGAGAATTTACGTTGTTTTTTAAATGTGGCAACTTTTGGAGTCCGATGCCACACAGCTAGTAAATGCGCTGAGCGGTTTCACAGTCAATAACGCAACGCCTCGGTTCCTTGGAGGATTTACATGAGTTTTTTGTTTGGTCTGTGAGATTGGATTTTCAGAGGAATTTTGACGAAGGAGTTTTGCTTAAATTCTTCAAAAGAAATTTTTTTAGAATGCGCACATGAAAATAACTCTCTTCTATGGCGCCAGCGCTAAATTACCTCGTCATATCTACCCGCTGCCGCCGTGCAGAGGGAGATAGATTTGTCTTTTACGCGAACTGACAGACTATATCATAATATATTCCTATAATATAAAATGATGAGAGTAACGCGTATTATAATAAAACGTATTATAATACATAGCACCTGAGGCGCGAAGCACTTCGGAGGGTCGGACTGCGAAGCTGACAGGGGTTGTAGCGCTTCACGTATTAAGAGAAATATACACTTATACGTCGTCAGATGTGTAATCTGTATGGATGAAAAAATGTCGTCATGTACTATTCTCACTTAAGAAGCAGGAATATTATGTCCTTTAAAGTTGTAATATTCTTTCTTGCCGCATCAAAATTTTCCTCTAAAGTAGCCCATTTTTTTTAAAAAAAATATTTATTTGAATGGAACATAACTACCACAAATTAACGAATTGTGTGTAGGCATATCGTGCTTATAATGAGATATCAATACTCCAGAGCCAAAAGGGACCTAACTCACATTCTTGAAAAAATCGAGTTAGTGTTGTTTTGGAAATCTCCAATAACGAATCCGTGTGAGTGGAAAATTTGGTAGCCCTTACGCCGATTATGAGGTAAAAAATTTCAAAAATTACGATTTACATTGCCACATTGGAATCAAAGGGGCCTATGCACGATTATTCCCTGATACCTCGGAATGACTAAAATGGAGTTAGGTACCTTTCGACTCGAGGGCACTGATACATAACCTGGAATGCAAACTAAGTGTAGATTGATGATCACTCAACAAAGGGTCAAAAAAGATTGTCTTTTCCTAGGAAATGAGATAGCTCCATCGCTATAAGAGTGGACAAGCTTTCGGAAAAATACCCCTTGAAGTCGGGCAATAATTTTTCTTTGTTCGGTCTTTCAATGCAGTTTAAGGAGAGTATTTTCGTTAGCTCCCACTTGAGTGAATAGCTGTGGCGTCATCTTTATTGACCACCACGGGATCAATTTCAAGTGAAGAAGGCAGTATGGTCCCGTTGTCAAGGAAACGAAGAGTGGTGTAAATACACGAGGGCGAAATACCCCTACGGGACGTAGTCGCTGGTCTAGTGCTTCAAATTCCTCTGCGGCTAAAAGACAAGATGGATGCACATGGGGGAAATGAATTTCTTACTGCAGCTTGGATTATGCGATTATCCTCGAAATTGCGTCACTCGTTCGGAGATAAAATCGACGTATTATGTGAGCTCTTGCTCCCTAATCTTTCTTGATGAGGCTTTTGAATTTTACTGTTCCATATGGTAGCAAAACTTTATGAATATGAGATTCAAGGTCCAACATTGTCACTCTGAATCCCCCTCCGTCAACTTTTGGAGTCATAAACATATTAAATGTGATTGCATAAAATCATCGTCTCCCACACGAATGAACGTTACTCCATTTAAAGGTTGCAAAATTGACTCGAGCAATTTAATTTTTTACAACATTGTACTTGTACAATTTTTGTAAAAATTTTCTCTGATTTTTGCATGAGATCAGGAAAAAAAATCAATTAAAATGTTCAGTTAGAAACGTTAATGGTTTGCCTTGAAAAATGCAATCTGCGAGGTGAAATTTGGCAACATTGAAATGTAGTGACGTTTTTTCGTATCGGGAACGACGGATTTCGCACGACAGTTTTTCAATTAGAATTTACTGTAAAGTTTTATGAAGAAATGCAGGCGTCGGGAAGCCAGTATCTTTGGGTAAAATTCGGAACCAATTAGAGAGGTGAGAATAAAATCGTCGCCGTCCTCACAAGTAAGGGCGCATCTGAACTTCACAACGGACCCTATTTTCCATATAATTCAATGCTCTCCCGGGCTCATCTTTAAGTGTAGTTCAGCCTTTTTGTCAGCCAGGCGACGAAATATCCCTAGTATGTTCGACAAATTTTGCAATTTCCGTATTGAAAGTACGTCTAGCGTCGTCAGAAATTTTTCATATGGTCTATGGATAAAAGTCGCTTTTGGGGGGACGGAAGTGAAAAGGTCAAATATTTTTATTTTGCAGAAAGCTGACATATCTAGGGATGTGAAGAGGTTCCAGAACCCATTCACCAAAACTCATTATCATTTGATATGATTCTTGCAGAGAACTCTGTTTCCCTTACAACTCATTGCCATTCAGGAAATACCGGGATTTTGTCTCGTGAATACGTCTTAAGAGAGTATTAAAAGTATAGCGTATTCTGCATCATTTTTTGTTGCGTAAGTCTTAGGTCTACGACTTGGCACCACTATATTACTTATTATTTAACGTAAAATTATTATATGCATTGTTTAACTTATACATTTTCCTTTTGTTTGTTTCAGTGCTCAAGAATTTCACGATGAACCAGCACCGACTGCCATGCTTGAGACCCAAGGATTGAAAAGTCCTTAGATGAAATAAATAAGCACACAAATATTCGTCAAAAATTATAATAATTTTAAAAAAATGCTTCGAACAATTCCGATCAACGAGTTTTCCCCTAGAGTCAGGTGGAGCTCACTGCTCAAAAATAAAGTTGCTCACTGTCACAACGTCATCTCGCGGACGTTACTATTACTACACTACAAAAAGTTAAATCTACTATTAAAGCTCGCGGTATTTGTAAATATATATGTTAGTTGTGTTTCCTGTATACCTGTAATAAATGATAGTGATACTCATGTGATATATACGACAAATCGTAATCAACTTAGGATAAGAAGGTCTCCTATTTATGACGATGTGGTGAGTACTTTCATTTATAATATCAATGTTTCTGAAATCACATTCTGAACCCTTTCCCTAAAATGAGGGGCTCGGAAAACGAGGCGTATAAGTGCAATTTTTGCTCTTTAAGAAGTGTTTGAAGTTTCGAAATTACATGGATCCTTATGGCGGAAAGAAAGTTCAAACGGACTTTTTGATGCTTAAAAATTGGAATTTGGGAGCAAATTTTTCACAGAATATGCATTCTGACTAGTTTTACTCGAAATCATTACTATCTTAAATTTTTCAAGAACTGCACTTATGCGCCTTGTTCTTCACGCCTCTCAAATATCCTTTAAAATTGAGGGTCAAGCTCAAATATACTGAACTCTTGCTTAAAAAATTGATGGCACAGCAGTGTATCGAAAATCCAGGGTATCGGGATCTTTTCCCGACAGTCAAATAAACCATCGATGCGTCGATAAATCTGAAGTTATACTAAATGTTGCTTCACCCAAAACTGAAAACAGTATAATCATCAGGTATACATTTTAATCGCAAAGTTGCTCAAATTTTCGGGTCATGCCGTGCCTCACCACCGAAAAATACTCCAATCGATCTTGGTTGGTCCTTCCTTACCTCCGTTATCAAAAACTGGCAGCTTTTTGTAACGTGCCTTGTGCACAAACTTCAGAGCACCGCTTTAAGAACTTAATATTTCAATTACGACTCGTGCGGATGCACGATGCACTACGTGCGCTATCTGTCACTTTGCCCCCCCCCCCCCCCCCCCCCCACGTTCGAGACGTCAACCGCCACACCGCACAGTGGACCGAGTCAATAGGAGAAGTTAAACAAAATTTGGAAACTTTGAACGCTTATAACTCCGTTTCTACAACATTTTGAGTTCTAAAAATGGTTTCATTGGTTTTCTCGTAAAATCATCTCCCAGAAGTACCCCTTAAAGTTGAGAATATGACGAAATAAATATCAAACTTTGCAGTTTTAGTCAAAACTTTCATGTCCGACCTGTCTAATTGACTCAATCCACTGTGCGCCGCGCCGGTCACTCAACATTTAACTATCACAGCGCGTCCGTCGCTAATCACTCAATAGGTCACTCACCTAAAGAAGCTTCCGTTTGCACCAGTCTGTCTATCGGCATCGGGTCTACCTTTACGCTGGTTGACTCACTTTTTTTCTTCCTCGCATTAAGAGAGCATGTATCGGCGTAGAGGGAGAGAGAGTGGAGACACGATCATAGTTAATAATTACGACATAATTTTAGGCACGTTTTCTCGGTCGTAGCGGAGCGACTCTATTTATTCGACGTGGACGTTGGCCGTGCCTCAGGACTCGGGACGTCAAAGAATAGTCATAAACCAAACAGAGTTTCGCGTAGATGCAATTGTTTGTTCTTACTTGCTAATTTTGCTGCTTGATATTCATCTCAAAAATGTGTCATAAGTTTGAGCGATATAGTAACCAATGGTGATCAGGTGAGAGGGTAAAGGTTTGAAATACTGGCTAGCAATATCGAATTTCGAAGGAATATTTTCGGAGATTTTTCGTGATTAAGATGTGTAAATCTTACTGTAAAATATCGACATTTTCTCAGATTAAGTTTACTGGTAACTTTTTCTTAAAAAAAATTTAAACTCAAGTGAGGCATAATTATTTCATCTATTATCATAATTTTATTAGTTGATAAAAAGTATTGATTTTGTAACTCAATGGAACCCTCTAGATTTAAAATATATCAAAACGAATATGATTATTTTTAATTTCCAACCATGCCATTATACAGTACTTTAGTTTCTTGCGCTTGATAATCATTTTTTGGACAATTTCCTAATTTTTTGGACGACAGAAATAAAAAAATTATTCCAAATACATTGAAAGAAAAACTTGAGAAGTGGTGCGTACCAAAATTGGTGCGGCCTACGGCACTATACACTTCTACTTTTTGTCTCTTTGATTAATGACATGTGTTTTCGACGCAACTGAAGAGGCGATGACACGCCGCCGCGGTACGGCGTTGACCGCGAGATTGCACTCTCTGCTATGACATAATTAATGCGGCTCATGTGGGCATCAACTAATGACTCAATTGCCCATTACTGCATCTGCTGAATTGAAGAAACAAAAGGAAATGAAAGGAATGTTGACTGTTTACAAGAGCGAGTGGGTAGTGAACTCGTGTATTAGCCACCGTTTGATCCTATGAATGTGTAACCGTTCATTTAAAAAGGGATCTTAGTCTAAATAAGGTAGCAAAATTATCATGGAGCAACTTTTCTAGAGTTAGGTAAGAAAATTTAAAAAAAAAAAGATCTCCACGGAAAACGCTCTCTAAAATCTTGAAGAATAAAGTGCGAGCCACTTACGTCGCTTTTTATGCCAATAGTAAGCGTGAAAGAGACATTATAACGCGGAAATTTTACGCCTTAAATATGACGGTTCAGAATTCCAGGAAGCTTTTTCTGGAGACTATGTTTTATGATTTGCTGACTTCAACTTACTATAGCTCCAATTTGGTTTAAAATTTCAGAGCATTTTTGTCCCGAGATATAACGTAAAACACTCTTGACGATCTCGCATCAATAATTCAAATATTTTTTGTTTTTGTGGAACGATGTCTGTCGTTTCGCAAACGGTGTAACGAAGAAAAAAAGAAGAAGAGAGTATAATTGATCTGCAGGATATTTATCGATTTTGTCATTTTGTCAAATGTTAGAGAGAGGAAAACTCTTTTCTCGTAAACCTCTGTGGGGACTTGGTCACGTTAGTCACGAGTCCTGTTACCAACAACATCGAACATTCCCGAAGTCAAAAGTCTTCATAAACAGGAGCTCTGTCTTTTAAACCCCATTCATAACTGAAGTTAGTCGGCCAAAATAATCAACATCACCTATTAGATTAAAATAGTACCAGACGTCGGATGTCATGCAACAAGAAACTTTCTCTAAAATTAGCAACAAAAGTTAATGCACTGTGGCTCATCTTGCACCTTCGCTAATGCTGCACTTAAATTGTTGGCAACTACAATCGTTCCAGCTTTATGAGACGAGCCATGCGGGTGTCAAAAACGATTTTACCGGTCATATCGTGCTTTAAGTCACTCAAAATATGGTTCAAATCAACGTGGAATCCCAGTTTTAACAGAAATATTCGACAATCATAAATTTGAAACAAGTGCCCTTATGTTCTTTTATTTTTTCACATTTTCGATCGCATTATCAATGAACTTTTTATAAATGTTTCAATCACGAAGGAGTAAAGAATAATAGATTTCGTGAATTGCTCTCTTGTGACCTGGAAACTGGACTCTTAGCGGCTACTCTCTTTTTCAATCGAAATATTTCAATCAGGGCTGTATTAGGGTGGCGCATGAAGAGCGGTTGCATCAGGCGCTATCACACTGAAAAAAAATTCTCGGCGTTTTTATCAAGGTCCGTTGGTACCTTTACCATCTCACTTTTTTTACCAATTATTGGTAATTTTACCAAGACAGACTGGTAAGCTTACCTAAAAACCGACATTTTTACTGTTTTTTCAGGTAAAAATACCACTTTTATTGGTAATCAATTCCCGGTAACTTTGCCATTTTATCTAGGTAATTCTACCACAGTCGATAAAAAATATTGGCGTTTTTACCAAGGTCCAGTAAAATTACCGAGAAAGTTCAATAATTTTACCGAGATTTTCGGTAAAATTACCAATTCCATAAATGGTAATTTTACAAAAAAAAAACTGGGATCAAATAGAACTGATTCTTGGTGATTTTACCCTTTCTGTAAATACACCAGATATTTTTTTTCAGTGTACGATTTTACTGAGTAGATAGTACAGGAACATGTTTATACCTCTGCATGTTTTGAAAAAAATAATAAATTGCGAGTGATTCTGTCGGTACATATCAACCCCTTGAATACCCACCGCTTTCAACTTCAGCGCATAGGCATAATCACCGCGAGAGCGCCAATATAGTTATCTATTCAAAACTTAGAGACTTCTTAGAACATATGGGCAATGCGTAAACCTATTATCAGATATATTACACACACATGAGATTCGCCTTCACTTCTCTGCGTAGGCAACAAACATACTAGGGAGCACGAATAGTTATCTATATGAAAAACCCATAATCATACCATGTAAATGAGCTTCGTTTGAATCGATCGTCCATTTGCAGTTCATCATCAATTTTGCCGCAAGACAACAGTGTGGGAAATGTTAATAGTTATCTACTCGAAAAATACACATTAACTTTATTACTCAATGAGCTTTGACGATAAATGACGTCGTGAACGAACCAACTAGTTCATATTGTCATTATGAACTAGTTGGTTCGCCTTCAATTTGGCTGCATAGGCAACATACCTACTGCGGAGCGCGAATAGTTATCTACCTGAAAAACACGCCAATATACTGTTTCATGAGCTATGATTGGGCCCATTAACCGCGCTGTGAATCTTTTGGTAGTTTTCGCCCTTGATTTCGTGCCCTATTCACCTTTTCTCTGGCATCATGCGTCTTTTTTTAGTTCCATTCTAAATGCATTGTCACTTAAACTAACAATATCCGCTCTCGTAAATTATGAATTTCGAAAGTCGGTCTAGTGATTTTTACATTGGTAGCTAGACACTTCACCCAATTATTTTTACCCGGTGCTTAGTTTGGCCAACAAATGCAATCCAAGTTAAACTTTGACTGTGTTGCTCACGTAGCATTTGAAACACCGCTACAAATATAAGACAAACGGAGCCATCACAACATGGAAATAGAGTAAGAGAAAGGACTCGTTTTGATGACTGCGCAGAGATACAGCTATTCGTGCTTGATAGATGTCCGTGTTGTATCTGCAAACTTGAAGGCGCGATGCGTGAACTCGCAATGCTCCGCTCTATGCTGTCAGTAAGGTGTCGCTTAAATTCGAGAGAAAGGTAAAAAAAAGGCCCGATTACATCGCTCCTATCCTCGGCTGTTTTGCTATCGTAGCCTTTGAAGTAGTAATAACTACAAATAAGACAGACAGAACCTGAACACAACGTGAAAATAGAGCAAGGGAAAGGTCGCGCGTTGATGACGGCGCAGGGATGCAACTATTCGTGCTTGATGGATGTCCGTGTTGTATCTGCGAAATTGAAGGCGCTAGGGCGTGAGGCGTGAGCTCGCGATGCTCCGCTCTTGGCTGCCAGTGAACTGTCGCTCTGGTTCGGGAAAAAAGTTTTAAAAAACCAAACCCAAAAACGTATCTCCTATCTTCGGCTGTGTTGATATTAGATTTTTACTTTCTCGTTTTCAATTTGATGTTTTATTCTTCTTTCAAGTTGTATTTGTAGACCTACATCTCAGGTTCGGAGACACCGGCCCCATAAACCCTGCGGGGCACGTGTTGTCAGCGATCTTTGGGTCAGTGTGACCCGACTTGGGAATCTAAGGGTTAAATTTCATTATTTGGCGAAATCTCAGCAGTCAGCACCTGTGTCGTTGCTTGTAACTGGACCAAGTAAACTCATTTTAATCAATTACCATGTACTAAGTAAACTATTGGTTCACAAAATATTGCACAAAAAACTATCGCAAATTAAAAATGGAACACAAAAACTTAGGACCAAACCAAATTGGGTAAAGAGTCTGGCCACCCGCCAATCCCTCAGCGGGCAAAAAACCCATAAATCCGGCACAAGGCTCAGTTCTGCAAGACCACAGTATCTCTACGAAAGCTGAACCTCGTTCGTTTATTCTCCTCGCCTCATCTCGCAGGTGTGAAGCACTGTCTAATAAAGCGGCAGCGCCTGCGCGGTCAGGTCAGGAAACAATACTACCGTGTTTAGGAAAAACGTCGTATGCGCCTTCGAATGTTGCCAAATCTTCCCGATGAATTACAAGTTTTTTTATAAAAGCTCTGAATAATTTTCATGGAAATTTTCAGGTAAACAAGAATAAACAATTATTGAGAATATTCTCTAAAATGTTCTGAAAAAATCGCCCGAAGTTTTCGGAAAACTCCTGTTTTCTACGGAAAAATTTAGCAACGTCCGAATTTTCATACGGCGTTGTGCCTCAGCACGGCGGAGTATCCTGTCGTTCTAAAAAAGAACGGCATATAAACCCTCAGACTTTGCCAAATTTCCTTCGATGAAATATGAATTTTCAGGGAAATCTGTGAATGTTTCTCTTTGAATTTTTCAGAGAATTTTATTCGCAATGAGACCTAAATTACGTGAAATTTTCAAAAAACACTTTTATAACTGTCCTCAAATATTAACATGTTAATCGGAGGAAATTTGGCAACTCTCAGATGGTCATACGGGGTTTTTCCGTCAGATGGCAGAATAAGTGAGCATTGAAAACGCTCAATAATTATGCGTGACGGCGCACAGTAGAGGATCGAGTCAATCAAAGAGGTCTGACTTGTGATTTTCGACTAAAACTGCAAATTTTTATGTTTAATTTGTCGCATTCTAAATTTTAACGGGTATCCTTCGATGATAATTTCACGATAAAACCAATGGAACCACTTTTAAAACCCCTAAGTTTTGTATGAACGGAGTTATGAGCTTTGAAAGTTTGCAAATTTTGTCCGACCTCTCCTTATTGACTCGATCCACTGTGCGGCGCGGCGCCGCGACGCGGTGAGTCATCCCAATTTCGTCTTCCACGCGGGAGTTAATTAGGCGCGGATCACTCCCGCATCCCGCCAAAAATCACTGGGGGGGGGGGGGAGTGCGGAGGGGTTCGCGCACTGACCACCGCCGCGCCACCACCGCGGCTGTCGCGTCGGGGGTCGCTGAACCTGAACCCTCGACGTTGCAAAATCAGTCAAGGTCAGCACGGCACCCTCCCGCCACACAGGAATTTCTCCATACATTATCAGATCGTTTTAATGGACGTTAATTTTGCTCGTTGTGCTTTAATTAGGTCGGAGGAATTTTTGGAGGAGCATGGTAGGCCCGGCCTTCGGAGTGACCTCCATTGGCTACCGTCAAGGGCTCCGTGCTTTTTAGGACAATGGCTGCTTGGTCAGGGCTGTTCATGAATTACGTCACCCATGTAAGGGGGAGGGGGGGAGGTCTAGTGGTGGATGACGGTGTGTGACGAGGAGGGAGGGGGTGGGTCAAGCCAAGGATGACGTAAGCTTTCCTGAAGGCAAAAAGGCTGAAAATGCGATCGATTTTTTGCGTTTTCCCCCAAATAGAGGAGGAGGAGAACACAACATATATTTTACGCTCAATAAAAGGAATTAATCATGTTCTTAACACTGCACACTATGTCTACTGATTTTTATCGATGTCCTACGATTTCCTCTAAAAAGGGGAGTACGCTACGGATAACGCAATTTTTAAGGTGGGGGGGGGGGGGTCTAGCAGTACACGACGGTTGGATAGGAAATTAATCCGTATCCCCCATAGAAAAGCAACGCCTTTGGGGATGATACAGGGTTATTCAAAAGTCACGCACCACTGACCATAACTTTAGTCCTAATTAAGATATCGATTTGCGGTTTGTGACGTTTTCCCTCATATTGAGAGGGAAACTTTTTTAGGTACTTTCCAGTTTTTGAACCCTTCAGGAGGCGGGGGGCGGGTGCAACTCAAAAATTTCAAACGGCTACCCTCCTCATGGCGAGTGGTGTGTGACTTTTGAATAACCCTGCATTAGTGCGAATATACCCTCGTAAAAATTGGCAGTAGAATCTGTGTTCCAAAATACCATAGACCTACAGCCGGCTATAAGATTTCCAATAGCTTCTGTAGCCGGCTACACAATTTCTTATAGCCTTTTATAGCCGATGGCGATTAAGCAACAGCCAGGCGATAAAATGTATGCTAAACGTTACTAATTACGGATGCTAGGACTTAGTGAGTTTTTGGAATACTGCTTTTTTTGGTCCATAGCATCTTGATTTATTTTGCGAGAAAAGCTCCGTACTTTTGATGGATTCCTACCATTAATAATATATTAAAGCGCCTCCAGTTTCGTATGATACTGTGCAATACCTCTGGTGTGAAATAGTTGCTTCAAGCGCCGTGACAGGCGGGCAGCCAGCGCGAAACACGCATTGGCGCCTACAAACCTAACAGGGATACTTCACGCGTTGCGCAATGCGTGAAGTATCCCTGTTGGGTTTGTAGGCGCCAGTGCGTCGCCGCTCTGCTTTGTGTTAGGCTCTGATATTTAATCTGGCGGAGTCAGCGTTATTCAACTCCTGTTTTTGAAATGTTTGCACATCCTGTATGGATTATTCTCATTTTAATTGATGAATAAAAATATGTATTAAAGGAAAATATAATGCGTGTTTTGTAAATATTAAGGTGGTTCCGTATCAAACTTAATGATTTCCAAAGCACACGAATTTCTACACAATTTCTTAAAGCCTCTTATAATCGATGGCGAAAAAGCAACAGCCAGGCGAGAAAGTGTAAAGCCCGGCGATAGGAACTATAGCCCGGCTGCATCATTTTTTATCGCTTCGTATAGCGCGGCCGTATGATTTTCTCCGCATTCTACAGCCAGCTATATGATTTTCTGTAGCCTTCTTCAGCCGGCTATACGAATTCCTATGATATTTTGAAACGCAGCTCTTAACGCCAATTTTTACCAGGGTATATTTCCTTTGCTCTGAGTCTATCGATGAGATTAAGAGTTCAAGTTTACCCCCGGCCACCCCATTTTGACGTCATGGCGGAGGCACGAGTAAGCCACCCCAAACCCGGTATTGCCGACAATCGATATTCTCCTAGGTTGAATGAAGTCATACGGAACCCCGCTTTGAAAGCATGAAACGGCAACATTTGTCGGGGATTGCGGGCGCCAGTAGATGCGAACATGACCTTGGCCACTTGCGCTGTACCTATTCATTCATGCAATCGAACGTGACGAAACGGAAGCTCAAGCGCGGGAGCCCGGCCGGGGGCGCGGGGGGGGGGGGGGGCGGCAAGTGTACCTAGTTTTACCTGGGTCGTACAGAAATAGTCCTCTCCGCACGCTCGACGAATCGCGGTGGAGGAAAACTCAAGTTAGCGTGAAAAAAGAAACAAAGAATGTACCTTCAACACTGACAGTGAACTTGAGAGTCCTTCAACTTGACCGAGGTCATTGAGCTGGCTTGTGGCAATACGTTGCCGGCGGGCTGATTTTTGGAATCGATAGACAAAGGTGTAGACAAAGAAGAGTAAGAGAAACAGTGGCGTGACGTGCTTTGCGATTTAGCGATAGATCTGTCATTAAAACCTATGGAAAAGGATCGATAAACAGGGTGTACGCAGCGAACACCCTAGTAATCGATTCTTTACCATAGCTTCAAATGGAGAAATATTGATAATCGATCATTCACGCCACGCCGCGGAAGGGAAAATGTAGCGATCCTATCGGTGGAAGTGGACTTTATAGAAAAACTAAAAAGTCAAAGCCACTAGACGCATCCAAGCACCATTATTTTCAAAGGAACCGAGCCACAGCTGCGGTTTGCGCAAGCTTTAGATGTGGGTCAGCAAATCCATCCTAAAAAGAATCGGACATGAACCTGAAATAAAAGAAGAATTGAGTACACAGCCGAGGATAGGAGAGATGTATTCGGGCCTCTTCTTTAACTTTCCTCCCGAATTCGAGCGACACCTCATTAACAGTATTTAGCGGAGCATTGAGAGTTCACGCCTCGCGTCATCGCGCCTTCAATTTTTCAGATGCAGCAGGGACGTCCATGAGGCACGAATAGTTGTATCTCTGTGCCGTCGTCGAAGCGCTACGCGCATCCTTTCCTTCACTCATGTGAGCAGGGGAATTGTGTTTGTTTATATTATGTGATGAAATTTTTTTCATATTTTCTCAGTAATTTTGTTATATTCTTTTTCTGCTATCTGTCAGGGGGGCGCATTTTCGCCGCGCCAAGGAGGCGTATCTGCCAGTGGCAGATTGGCCTTATTGCCAGTCCGGATTATTTTCTCACCGTATGTTGCCAGAAACTGAAAGACTACTAAAAAATATTATAAGTAACCAAAACTTGATCTTAATTTCTTATTTCACTTCAGGCCCTATGGAGGAAAAGGATACCAAACTTCTTTTTTGTTTGTTTTTGATTATAAAATGACTTGGTTTCCTTCAAACTACGCCATACCACGCAGTTCGAATTATCAACGCTGAGGGCATTTTGTCCGCTTATTTCCAAAATTCGTCAGAATTATTAGCTATCCAAAATTAATTGGAATCGAAAACCGCAAACGATTGTCCAAAGCTGTTTTTTTTTCCATATCTATTTTGAACGTGTAAGCTGTTTACTCATTTGTTAAAAATATCGACAGTAATAATTACAATAATTTTACATTAGTAACTTTTTACATTATTTCATCACTTAATTTCTCAAAAATGAACTTTATCTGAATACAAAAAAAAATAAGAAATAAAATAAAATATGACCGTTTGCAGATAAAGGAACCTTGGAGTGAAAAACTAGAGTCGTATGCTTATAGTTTCGGGCACTGCCGCTCAGATGAGTTGTTACAAAATTTTTCGCGCTGAAAGCAAAATATGTCAAATTACGAGAATGTCGGTGCCCCAAAATTCTGGTTAAAAAATGTATTTTTTAGAGAAATCTATTCTTAGTTTCAATCTATATTTCATACATTATCGTTTCTGCACGCAATAAGTAAAAAGTTTGAATCTCCAGTGCTGCCTCCTTCCTTTCACGATGAAGCAAAAATGTCGACACGATTAGACTCATACTTTCACCGTTTCTTAGTCGCTGAAGTCCCATTCTTCGTCTCGTGTGTGACGGCTATGACGGGCTTGCCGCGGTGCAGCCTTTATTGTTTATTGTGTCTGCAGATTCATGATCAAGGTTGTTGACTTACATGCCGGTTCTTTATTCCCTCGCCATCATTGACAAACCGATGGCAAAATCATCCACTTTAGTCTTACTAGACAGCGAAATCCACCGTCTCTGTTAAAAGATAGCACTGCATAAGTGCATCGTGACAGACTATTTATTCGCACTTACCTAATAATACACAAGGTAGTTCATATTATAAACATATCTTTTTTTAAAAAAATCCGAGTGTTAAAATGATGCCAGTGAAAAGATGTCAGTTGCTCATTCTGGCGTCGTAGCCAAAGATTTCGTGGAAAAAGTTTAATTATTAATCGTGTCAAGATGACGAATCATCTTTGCATAGGAATTTTTGAATAACTCAGTCAGTGAGGCTGAAAAAAGGTACTTTCGTACACCCGACATTCTTCGCCGGTTACAGGGAGACTTTTTATGGAAATGGAATGAAATTAAGAGGAAAATAAATTATGCAGGATTGAACTTCATTCCAGGTGAGGACGGATGCAAATTCTGCAGGTATATCATGCAGTTTCAATTGGTGAATATTATTTATTTCTTTATCTTTGACTTCCTCACAAGCTTTTCGGTGTCAGTTTTTAGCGTCAGTTCAGTATTCTATTGCTAAATCAATTTTTTGACCACTCAAAGGGGAAATTTTTTTCAAAACTCCGACCATTTCCCGCGATCCGGCGACGTAGCTGCCTCGCACCCAAATCCGATTTGCCCCTTGCAGAATTTTTTTTAAATTTTACGGCGAACAGTTTTATTTGCCTTAATTTTTTCCAGTGACGAACTAGAAGAAAACCCATAGCTTTTAGAAATAGCGTCACAATTGCCTCGATATGCGAATCGTGAGATCAGACGCTTCTTTTCGCGTTTGCATCCTACATGACAACTGAAGGAGATCGACAGTCCTGGAAAAGTCACTCCAAAACTTAAGAGGTATACTGCTGTGCTAAGGAAGAACGCCTTATGAGCCTTCAGATGTTGCCAAATTTTCGTTGCTAAAATATGAATTTT